>NC_044326.1:95491995-95792946 GCF_007399415.2 Gopherus evgoodei | reverse complement strand
TGCAAAATCATTCTTTGAATAATTTTAGATAATGTATACATTCAGGAAATTGTAATCTTCTTGCAGGTATTCTAAAAGCAGAAAATTAGAATAGTGTAAATTAGGGCAAAATTTGTAGGCTAAATTATTCATTTTTATAAATTTTGCTCTATTAAATTTCCCTTTTCTTTTTCTTCTTGTCTATTCTTTTTTCACTATTGTCAGGACAAATTCAGAGAGAAAAAAATTGTTGAGACCATACAAGAGACAACTTATTGAAGTTACGTGCAATCTTCAATAGAATTGAAGCATTTATTTCAGAAGAAACACTGTGGTCTTAATATAAGTGGATTACTGTGTCTCAGATGATTCAAGGTTGCTTGGAGAGTCAAAACACACCAAGTTATAGAATGCCCTCAACACATGTTAATTGCATTCTTAAGCCTTTTAGTATTGATTGAAACAAATAACTAGAATCATCTAGTGAACCACAGTAAATGTTACAGTGCACTGCAACTATAAGTAGCTGCAACCATTGAACTATGTATATGACAACACAATGAATCTTCTGTTTTTATAGTCTTGGGAGGTTATTTATGTAACATAAAAAATATATAATGTCTTCTGTATCTCAGAAGTGTAGTAAATGTGCTACTAAAAAAATTCTCATTAAAACATTAGGACTCTTAACTTTAATTTGATCCTTGTACCTACACATATTCCCATTAAATTCAGTGGGCCAAGGGGCCCACTTGTGTGGAGACAGATTCAAGTTCAGGATGTAAGTTTGCAATTCAGTAGAGACAAATGGAAGACAATACACAACAGAAGTTCGGGAGTAGGGGGATGTAGATGAATGAAGGTGGTGATACTGCTTTGAAAATCAAATGAAACTCATTCAGGAAAAATAGTGCTTTGGCACCCTATAGCCTTAATTCTACTATCATGAAACCTGAGAGACTGGCCAAATCTAATCAATGTTGTCTATGAAGCAGGATGAAAACTCATCATAGTGATGTTAGACTTATGAACCTGGTGAAGGCAGAGCAAGTTTATCAAATGTCTCACCACTTAGAACATCTCTCCTAGTTGAGATTTTACAGTTGCTGTAGGAGATATAAATAAATATCTCTTTGTTTATATTACAATTGCAGCACAGGATCACAAGAAATCTCTTTTACCTAAATTGATTAGGTTCAGAGCCAGTCTCGTACTATCATTGCTCTAATCTCCTCTCCTTTTGCATGGACTATCACAAGTTACCAGTGAACCATGCTGACCTGTGAGAGTAAAGTGTATGTGTGTGTGTGTGTGGGGGGGTGTCTTTGGGTGCCAATGTGTCAACTGTGGAAGGTAGCAGCTGGTTGTAAAGATATACCTTATGGGATCTGATGTTACAGTCAGCAAGGTAACAACACTGCAGAGGTGAGTTATGGAAAAAGAATTCTACAATATCAGCCTTTAGGGGAAAAATCTTCCTATTAAACAGACAGGAAAAATAGAGAAGATTGAGGGAAAAACAAGAGAACAGAACAAGAAAAAATTTCAGATTCTAAAAAACATGAACTACATAATATTAATTAATAATTGCTTCATTCTGCTGCTCAGGGAAATACTATAGCATTTTATTAGGCAATTATTTTCTATCATTTTGAAGTCTTTATCTCTTTCAATGAGGTAATAGTCTTACCTGACACTTTACAACTTTTTTTTCTAAACTGAGGTTTGAAATACTTTATATTTCTTCCTAATTATTCAAGAGCTGTCCAGATCATATTTGTTATATTGTAGTACTTTTCATCCCAAAGCAATTTGGAAACTCAAGGCCAGATTCTTATACCATTATTCATATTACCTTACTCTATGTGCAGTCCTACTGGTTTCAAAGGGATCACTTGTGGAGTAAGGCACTATCAACATCTGTTCCTTAAATTGCAAATGAAGAGATCAGTTTGTCAACCACTAAAATGCCTGCTCCTCTGAAATAGATGTGGCAACAATTTAACAGTGCACAGCACACCACTGCCACATAACAGTTTAGGATAGGAAATGAAGAATATCATATCCAACTGAAACTGAAAAGGCAATTGAGCCAGGCAATATTATTAACAGAACTGGACATTGCCAAGACACAAAGGTTAAGACGTCTACTTTTGCATAAGGTTCCCTGGGACCTTGAATGAAAACAATTTGCTAGAACACGGGTTCCCAAACTTGGTTCGCAGCCTGTTCAGGGTAAGCCCTTGGTGGGCTTCAAGACACTTTGTTTACCTGAGTGTCCACAAGTATGGTCGCTCCCAGTGGCCGCAGCCAATGAACAAGTTGCAAACCAAGTTTGGGAACCCCTGTTCTAGAAGGACCTCTGTTTTATATCTTATTGGAAAGACAATGCTTTCAGCAGCATTTTATGCCCCCTAACACCACATTAGGGCACTAGTTCAGTCCTAGAACTAACACTTCTCATCCAATCATTATCCAGACCTTATGCTGCTAATTTTGTCAGATATAGAATTATAACACAAGGTTTTTTGGTAGCAAGCCCTAATACTTTCTGACCCATAATACTGTGACCATCTAATCAGTGGCTCCATCACTTCAGCAAACATTGTTATTCCTGGAATTTGCATTTTTTAAGTATTGTTTGTGGTGATGGTGTAGATTTGTAGTTTTAGGATACTAAAAATACAAGGTTGCTGAGGTAATATCTTTTATTGGACCAGCTTATGTTGGTGAAAGAGACAAGTTTTCAAGCTCTCAGAGAGCTCATATGTAAGTGTCTCTCCTTCACCAGTGAAGTTGGTGCAGTGAAGGATACTAACTTGCTCATCTTGTCTCTTTATCAAGAATAACATTTAAAATCACAGTAAAATCCCCAAGAGATAGTTTAAAGATATCTCAAATCGCTGCTGATCCATGAATTGGCAACTTAGTGTATGCTCATGTGTGGAAGATCATTTCCTGAGGGCAGGTCTACGCTACTGCGTAAGTTGATCTAACTTACGTCCCTCAGGGGTGTGAAAAAGACACCCCTCTGAGTGATGCAAGTTACCATGGCCTAAGAACTGTCCACACTGGTGCTATGTCAGTGGGAGGGCATCTCTCACCAACATAGATTCTGTCTCATGCAGAGGTGGAATAATTATGCTGATGGGAAAGCACTCTCTCATCAGCACAGAACATCTTCACCAGCTGTGCTACTGTGGTGCAGGTGCACTGATGTAGCACTTCTAGTGTAAACCTGCCCTGAGATATATTTTTTATCAGCTGGCCTCCAGATATTATAGTAGATTTAACGACCAGTTAGCAGAGTCCCCTATTTAGTGACAGGAATGGCTAATTTAGCCTAGACTCAAACTGGAGATCTCTGAGTTTAGATTAGATGAGTTCAGTTCCTGTGTGGTTGCTTTCCCCCCCTTTCCCTTCCTTTAATAACAGCTTCTTTCTATTCCTAGGACATTCGCTTTACCTATCTTCCTTCCCTTGTCTTTTCCCTTTAATACACATACATTACTTTGAAGAAAAGTGCTACATGTCTACAAATTATTTGTTCATTGATTTCCCTTTTATATTTCATTTTCATCCTTGACAGTAGCTTTGTTATTGCTTTCCTTTTCTTTCTCTAATGTCCATTCTCATGGAGTGTGCTTTTGCATTAAGTGCTTGTTAGGAGAAGAGAAAAAAGGCTTTAAAATAAACCATGAGAGCATCATTCATTACCCTGAAACTGTTATGTAACAATGTTGAGTCTATCACAATTTCTGTGTTTGTTTGCACATTGGTAAGTTTTGTATTTTTTTCAAGTACTGATATAAGTTCCTTACATACATTATTTGTATATGATTTTACCATACTCGCTCTGTTGGAACAGAATTGTTAAACGTTCTGCAATATATAGCAAGCTCTATTGCTAAATCAAACCAACTAATCCTTCCTCTCTGTCCCCAGCAGGGTGACCAGAAGTCCTGATTTTATAGGGACAGTCCCGATTTTGGGGTCTTTTCCTTATTTAGGTTCCTATTACTCCACATCCCCATCCTGATTTTTCACATTTGCTGTCTGATCACCCTAGTCCCCAGAGATCTGGAGAGGGAAAAGGTAATATAATGGGCCCTCCACAGTGAATGAGGAAGAAACTCCCTGTGTCATTATTCCCTAAAACTCAAGACTGCTTAGAATGTTGGCATTCAAGCACCTATCTTTTTCATCTGCTGAGGTCTACATGGTGAGTAGTAGATGAAGGGCAGATGTTGAGACAGAATGAGTGGAAGAAGGCAATAAAAGCTGAGTGAGGAGGTTGGTATGCCAAGAAGTTAAGGGGTGGATATAAGAGATGCGAGGAATGCAAAGACAGTGAAGAGAGATGGCATTTGAGTGATGGAGGATGAAAACAGAATGGAGACTAAAGGGTTAGGTTAGAAGAGAGATCAGGAATGGGGAAAAGAGAAAAAAGCAGAGAGACATTGGCAGGAGAGGTTTGAATGAAGGAGAGATAAAAATGAGACTGAAAGTAAACAGAGAGAGAAGTAGGAGGAAACTGCCAGTAAAGAACATGGATGAGGGAAGAAGAAGCGAAGGAAACAAAGAGTTATTAAACTTTATAGAAATATTAGGTCCCAGTCAGGCAACTGGATTACACCTGTTTGAAGCTCCTTCAACTTCAGTGGGACATCATGCAGATGTAAGGGTCTATACATGTAGATCAGATTGCAGGATCAGGGTCCAACACTGTGGGAAAACAGACTATGAAAAGGACAGACAATAATGATACAACAGAAAGAAAGAAAGACAAAGTGAAGTAGAAAAAGCACATTAAAAAGGACAAAATCAAGAGATACACAATATGTCCAATTCCTCAGTTCACTCTGTGTGGGCAGAGGAAAATTGCATAGAAATGAATAATTCTGATCAAGTTTATTTAAGAATTTTGTGGGGTACTCATAATGCGTGGCTGGGCCTCTTGTATCTGACACTACAGTCACTACATTGTTTTCGCAGACCACTAAAAGTCCCAGTCTAACTCCTATTAAGAACAGTAGAAAGATTCTCACTGTTTGCAATGTGAGTTGGATGGGGCACCTAAATAGGCTCCCTGTAGTATTTCAACCAGGTATGTACTGAACATCATTTCAAAACACGCAACTTCATTTCTTATTTTGGCCAGGAGATAAAAAAAGTATATTAACTATGTTTGGGTACATATTGGACAAATGTTATTTGCAGAGATAACAACAAGTATGTATGGATGAACAATGAAACTTCAGGATAAAGAACCTCTTTTTTGTAATAGAGAGCCTAGCATTTCTCTTTTAGTTATACAAAGAGTTAAATACATTGCTATTCTTTTTAGCAATATTTGGTTTACAATTAGTTTAGCCAATCTTGTTTTTGTTATACTTTATCCATAATTTAGATTTTGTTGTCAGTCATATTATATGAAATTTTGCTTTAGTGCTGGAATCAGTTCTGAATAAATTAAGATATCTTCCCCACTCTACAAAGCCTTTTCAGACATATGTTTAGGTTTATTTAATATGCAGACACACTATTTTTTAGAGGCATGAAACAAAATAAGTAAATAATGGAAGTAATTATTAAAAGTTTCAGAAATACAAGGCCTTATTTTGATATTCTCCCATAAGTCATATTTTCTAGCAAAATAGCATGTCGAATTCCTAGGTGTTCATTATAACCATCGATACCATTTATGTAGTTCATTAACTAAAGAGATTACAGTGTCAGTATGATGTACTTAAATGTGAATTATGCATGCACATCCAGTAGTGGAATTTGGGCCAAAGTTTATGATGAAGGAAATGCTGCTGTCTCCATGAATGCATGAAACTATATGCTTAAATGATTATATTAGACAAAAATGTTTCTTGAAAATATCAACTTCAGAACCCTGTTTCTATCATAGCATTTATTACAATGTTAGCATATGGATCCAAATATATTAGAACTAGGAATGGAGTTCTCCATTTAGCAGAGGTCTCCTGCAACACATATAAAAAGTGTTGTTTATGGACATTGAGGAGTGTGCAGAGGAAAATTGCATAGAAATGAATAATTCTGATCATTAAAATGTTTGGCTGGTGTGAAACATGAGAGGGGGTGATGGGGACAAGGATCAGGAGATAGAGGGAAACAAGGATCATGGGAGGACAAGAATCAGGAGAGATAGGGAAACAAGGGTCAAGAGAGAGAGGACTCATCAAAATAATAAAGGGTAGGTTTGCTTTTAATTTTAAACTGTGCAAATTTCGCTGTAAAATAGGCAGGTTCTCTGTCAGAAGGGCCAGTTCTGGTTCTCCCACCATAGAATACAATATCTTCCATTGAAGTAACAAGAGTTACAACCACAGTAAGAGAATAGGTCATTTGTAATATTATAAACACATGGGACAGAAGATCAGTACCAGTGAAAATACAAACCCAATGCAAACATCTGTCGAGAAAAACAGAATTTTCACTCTCTTTGGGTGCAGCAAATCAGATACTTTATTATCTCTAGCAATTGCATGGAGGGAGAGAGCTAAACAGGTCTCTCTACAGGTAAACAATTACAGCAAGCATTTATACCTTTTGTTACATATAATAATGAGCAAAAGCTGCATTTTGTTTATACATAGGTCATCCTGATGTCTTCTTTTTCACATGTATTTAGACTCTATTCTACATTCCATATTTATCTACACAAGGTCGCAACAGCTTCTTACACAGCTCTTTCCTATTTGCCTCACACAATCCTTACTTCTACAAATCTCACATTATTAGGCTTACAGCTAGCCTGACTCTTGCTCACAGAGGTGAATGTTTGCATTGAAATCCCTTTCAAATCCCTGTCAGTTCTTGCTCTACTTCCACACAACAAATGCATTTTCTGCTGCATTAGTAGTTGGCACTTTCTGGGCCAGATTCTGGTCTCAATTATTGAAGAGTAAATCCAGCAGAACTCCATTTGACTTTGTTTGAGTTTTTATATATTACACCAGTGTTAGTGAGATAAAAATCTAGCCATCTAGTGTTACGTTTTCAAAGAAATTATGTATTGCATCTTTAAGAAGTTGAAGCACGGAGAGAAACTTCCAAGGATTTAGTTGAGTGAGGCTGAGTGTTTGTGGTGTCATCGATGATAACTCGGTACCTGTATTCATGTCTGTTCGTAACACTGTCTGTACAGTGCTCATACCATCAATGAGTACTTCAAAAGAACACTATGTCATTTCAATTATATCTCCATCAGTGTGTAATGTGCCAGAAAGCATGTATGTCAGGGCTTTGCCCGTTCAGTCTATGCCAGAGCATTAAGAAGGCTTATCTAAGATAGTCTATTGAAGTGTGAAGCAGAGCTTCATATTACTGTATTTTGTTTTTTCTGGAGCAGGGTACCCTGCTGCAGTGAACCAAGTTGGTTTCTACAACCATTTATTAAATAAAACCCTATACATCGAAGCTCTGATCTGAAAAAGTGTGGAGCTCCTATTGACTCCATCTTTGCGTTCAGGTGTGTGTAAATTTTTTTTATGTCTATTTCAGAGAAGTGAGGGTGCTCAGTACCACATGGAGTCTGGCAATTTATTTCTGATCCTATATTCATAATTTCTGATCTCCCAGATAAAATCAGCCACCTAAACTATTTGAGGCTCTTCTCTCTTGCTCTAACTCCTGCCACACTTTCAGCACTGCTCCCCTGTTGCTCCTGAAATTATGAAGGAAGCTCCTCCGTTCTCTGCTTCCTATTTCCCCTTGTCTGGGCAAACACAGGGCCAGGTCAGAGGCTCTCCTTGCTCCTCCTTGCCTCCTGAGCCACAAGCCTTGACTTTCTATCTTCTTGAAAACACACACTGCCGGGCTGTGCCCCCAGCTCCACACTCCCTGTGCCTCAGCTTCCCCTGCCTGTGAGATAGGCTTGCAGATCTGCACAAAGGCTGCTTAAACTGTTTGGGGCTAAAATTAGAAAAAATGGCCTGTGAGCAAGTACAGCTCTGAGCTCTGATCTTTACTTTCAACAGCAGAAAGAATTGTTTTAGGAGCTCATCCCACACCAGCCTCTCTCCTCCTTGGCAAATCTCTATGGTGCTGCTGTACTGAAGAGATTGGACGTTGCCAGTCCCTCACTCTCCAGACAGCTCCAATTTTCCTTTTTTAGCTTTAGCATACTTAGGGGGGAAATAATTATGATGCCCAATGAACTCAGGTTTGTCCAGATATTAGTAGGTTTGTTCTTTTGTCAAAGGAACATGTTTGTTAACATGTGCATTCCACAGTGAAGACTTATCCCTATGGCTGCCCTGAAGGGATTGCCTATTCACTGCAGAGGCAGTCACACTGGTTCTATTAGAGACAGACTCACCAAGAATATAGTCAAATGGACTTTCCCTGCATATGTCATCAAAATTCACACACACTGTTCCCAGCTCTCATGATTTTTATCACACATCTCAGAATATTTCTTGTTATCCAACAGCTCCTGGACTCTTGTGATTACAAGATAATTTCTTTTTTTCTTTAAATGTCTAGCCTTCATGGCTGAAGAGAAAAGCTCAAAAATTTGAAGCAGGTGTACTCTAAAAGCTCAAAAAACACAGAACATAAAAAGAACTCAACATTTATTATTTAGAAAACAAAATCTCATGGTTTTTTTTTTATTTTAGTTTAGTTTAGTTTAGTTTTATATTGCAATCCAACAATCATGGGTTAGACTGCAAAAAATCATGAGATTGACTTTAAAAACCATGACTTTTTTTTTAAATAATAGATCCAGGGATTCTTTTAGTTGGTATTTGAGCCATTCATGTTCATATTTCCAAGTTTTACTCCACAAATGAGGACTAGAAATATCCATCTAGTTATCTACAGACGTTAGCTATCTAGCTATTAATAAAAGCTGGGATTGTCTCATGGTGATGTGATTCCAGGGGTTGGGTCTTTAAGAACAACCCATACATACTGAAACTCCTGCCAAAATCATGACAGTTGGCGACACAGTTAGCAAATTATTCAGTTACCAGTTTGGCTCCTAGGTATGCTCAAAAATGCCCACCCAACAGCATCCCAACTGAATAAAAATATCTTTCTTTCCTGAAGTGGGGAAAATGTTACTCATAGCAGTAGTATTCCTTCATGCTGATGCAAATCTTACATTGGAGTATTTCATTCATTTAAAATACAAAAAGGCCTACAAATACATCCCATAAATCACAAACTTCCTCTTGTTGTTATTGCTCCTAAAGGAAAGATATGTCATGCCCTGCTGAAAGTCTACCTTGTGTATTTACTTATCTGGCAGGGCCATGACATATGTACTGTATAGCACAATATTGGTAGAGAGAGTAATCCATTGGATTTTCTGGCTCTGGGATAAATACTGCTCTGTTATATCCTGTAAAATTTCAGACGGTAGATTCTCTTTTTAATATTTTCATTTCACTGTGCCTGCACAGAAGAGCAGAAAGAATAAATAGTTTCTATGCAGTCACCTTAGCTTAGCTGGCACATCACGAGTGGTACAAATACTTTTTAGCTGTAATTATGAATTTTGCTGGCAGATCACTAAATTAGCCAAATAACAAAATTAGCTGGCAGTTTGGCTAAAGACCAAAAAGAATTAATCTGAACCACTGATGTTACTATCCCTGGTTTGTGCAAGGCTTTTAATAAACCACAGAATCAGAAAATTTAGAATAGGAAAATATAGCTTGCCACAAGTCTTGTTTGTTGAAATGTATATGTATATCAATTACAAACCATATAACAGATGAATACAAGAAGGCAAGAAAATTGGGGATTTTGGGGGAGGAGGTCCTTATAAAAGGACCTGATTCTGTTTTCATTTAAGTCAATGGTAAAAGTCGTATATATTTCAATAGAAGCAGGCGTATCAGAAGCAAATGTCTAAGTGGTCATCTTTGAATCAGAGACCATTTAGTTAGAAACAGTGAGTTGTACACAACCTTCTGCACATGGTGAAATCAATTCAAAGATAGATTTATAAATAATGTTGTTTTCTGCCTGTACAATATATGTACATATTATGAAGACAGTCTTACAAAGCCTAGAACCAATATCAAAAATGTACTCAAAATTAAAGTTCTAAACCATATATCTCATGTATATTCTAATAAAGTTTCTGTCTCAAAAAAGAAAATCAATATCTTGTATCAAATCAACATTTTAATATTTTGTCCAGTTCTTCTTTATTTTATAAAATATTTGTTATACTGAGATGGCTAAAGAAGGGTTAGAAACTGTTGACACATAAATGGTAAAGACACTAGAAGTTCGGTTTTTGTCCAGGACACAAATTAGTGTTTTGGGAAGTTAGAATGAGATCTGGGAACACTTTAGATGCTTGAAATCTGTTACACAGCATTTCATGGGTCATATTGCTATATTATATAGGCCCTGGATTTAAGGAGCCATGAAGGATGTCTGCAGAAAGGCATTTGAACCCATTGAGCCTGAAGAACTCCATTCCCATCTCCATGTATTTTAGAGCTTTCATGATGCTACTTAGCCCCCTGTGACCTGCTCTCCTAATTAGAACATTAGAATGGCCATACTGCATCAGACCAAAGGTTCATCTAGCCGAGTATCCTGTCTTCTAACAGTGGCCAGTGTCAGGTGCCCCAGAGGGAATGAACAGAACAGGTAATTGTCAAGTGATACATCCCCTGTCACCCATTCCCAGCTTCTGGCAAACAGAGGCTAAGGAAACCATCCCTGCCCATCCTGGCTAATAGCCATTGATGGACTATCCTCCATGAATTTATCTAGTTATTTTTTGAACCCTGTTATAGTCTTGGCCTTCACAACATCCCCTGGTAAGGAATTCCACTGTTGACTGTGTGTTGTGTGAAAAAAATACTTCCTTTTGTTTTCTTTAAATCTGCTGCCTACTAATTTCATTTGATGCTCCCTAGTGCTTGTGTTATGAGAAGGACTAAATAACACTACCTTATTTACTTTCTCCACATCAGTCATGATTTTATACAGGTTTATCATATCCCCTGTTAGTCGTCTCTTTTCCAAGCTGAAAAGTCTCAGTTTTATTAATTTCTCCTCAAATGGCAGCCATTCCATATCCCTAATAATTTTTGTTGCCCTTTTCTGAATCTTTTCCAATTCCAATATATCTTTTTTGAGATGGGGCGACCACATCTGCACACAGTATTCAAGATGTGGGCGTATCATAGATTTATATAGAGGCAATATGATATTTTGTGTCTTATACTCTAGCCCTTTCTTAATGACTCCCAACATTCTTTTTGCTTTTTTAACTGCCGCGGCACATTGAATGGATGTTTTCAGAGAAGTATCCACAATGACTCCAAGATCTCTTTCTTGAGTGGTAACAGCTAATTTAGGCACCATCATTTTATATATATAGTTGTGATTATCTTTTTCAATGTGCATTACTTTGCATTTATCAACATTGAATTTCATCTGCCATTTTCTTGCCCAGTCACCCAGTTTTGAGAAATTCTTTTGTAACTCTTCGCAGTCTGCCTGGGACTTAACTATCTTGAGTAGTTTTGTATCATCTGCAAATTTTGCCACCTCACCTGTTTAGCCCTATTTCCAGATCGTTTATGAATATGTTAAATAGGACTAGACCCAATACAGACCACTGCGGGACATCACTATTTACCCCTCTCCATTCTAAAAACTGACTCATTATTCCTACCCTTTGTTCCCTATCTTTTAACCAGTTACCAATGTATGAGAGAACCCTCCCTCTTATCCCATGGACGCTTCCTTTGCCTAAGTGCCTTTGGAGAGGGACCTTGTCAAAGGCTTTCTGAAAATCTAAATACACTCTCTCCACTAGACTCCCCTTGTCCACATGATTCTTGACCCCTCAAAGAATTCTAGTAGATTGGTGAGACATGATTTCCCTTTACAAAAACCATGTTGACTATTCCCCAACAAATAATGTTCATCTGTATGTCTGATAGTTTGTTTCAACCAGTTTGCCTGGTGCTGAAGTCAGGCTTACTAACCTGTAACTGCCAGGGTCATCTCTGGAGGCCTTTTAAAAAATTGGCTTCACATTAGCTATCCTTCAGTCATTTGGTACAGAAGCTGGTTTAAATGATAGGTTACAGACCATGGTTAGTAGTCCTGCAAATTCACATCTGTGTTCCTTCAGAACTCTTGGATGAATACCATCTTGTTTTGGTGACTTATTACTGTTTAGTTTATCAATTTGTTCCAAAACTTCCTCTAATGACTCCGCAATCTGGGACAGTTCCTCAGATTTGTCACTTAAAAAGAATATTTCAGGTTTGGGAATATCTGTCACATCCTCATCTGTGAAGATCGATGCAAAGAATTCATTTTGTTTCTCTGTAATGGCCTTATCATCCTTAATTGCTCCTTTAGCATCTCGTTCGTCCAGTGATCATTTGTTTAGCAGGCTTCCTGCTTATGATGTACTTAAAAAGTAATAGCAAAAAAAAAAAAAGGCCTTTGGTTACCTGTTCTTCAAATTCTCTTTTGGCCTTCCTAATTATATTTTTACTCTTCATTTGCCAGAGTTTATGCTCTTTTCCATTTTCCTCACTAGGATTTAATTTCCACTTTTTTAAGGATGCCTTTTTGCCTCTAACTGCTTCTTTTACTTTGTTGTCTAGCCACGGTAGCACTTTTTTGTTTCTTTTATTATGTTTTTTTAATTTATTTTTTATTTGGGGTATATATTTTATTTGAACCACTATTATGATGTCTTTAAAAAAGTTTCCATTCAACTTGCAGGAGAGTTACTTTTGGTGCTGTACTTTTTCATTTTGGTTTAACTAACCTCCTCATTTTTGTGTAGTTCCCCTTTCTGAAATTAAATGCCACAGTGTTGGGCCACTGTGGTGGTTTCCCTGCCACAGGGGTGTTAAATTTAATTATATTATGGTCACTATTACCAAGCGGTCCAGCTATATTCACCACTTGGATCTGATCCTGTGCTCCACTTAGGACTAAATCAAGAATTGCCTTTCCTCTTGTGGGTTCCAGGACTAGCTGCTCCAAGAAGCAGTCAATTAAGGTGTCAAGAAACTTTATTTCTGCATCCCATCCTGAGGTGATATGTACCTAGTCAATATGGGGATAGTTGAAATCCCCTTTTATTATTGAGGTTTTTGTTTTAATAGCCTCTCTAATCTCCCTGAGCATTTCACATTCACTATCACTGGCCCGGTCAGGTGGTCAGTAATATATCCCTACTGCTATATTCTTATTATTCGAGCATGGAATTACTATCCATAGAGATTCTATGGTACAGTTTGTTTCATTTATGATTTTTACATCATTTGATTCTATGCTTTCTTTCACATATAGTGCCACTTCCCCACCAGCACAACCTGTTCTGTCCTTCTGATATATTTTGTACCCTGGTGTTCATGGGTCCCACTGATCATCCTCATTCCACTACGTTTCTGTGCTGCCTATTATATCAATATCCTCATTTCATATGAGGCACTCTAGTTCACCCACCTTATTATATAGACTTCTAGCATTGGTATATAAGTACTTGTCACTTCTTAGCTGTCTCCCATTATTAGATGTAATTGAATGAGACTTTTTTTCATTTGACTGTTTCTCATTGGTTCCTACCTGTAATTTATCTTCCATACTCTCCTCCTTACTAGAACATAGAGACTCTCCTTTAGTATATCGTCCCCTAAGGGATGTCTCTGTCCAAACCACATGCTCCTCCTCACCTGTCGGCTTTCCCACAGCCCTTAGTTTAAAAACTGTTCTACAAACTTTTTAATTTTAAATGCCAGCAATCTGGTTCTATTTTGGTTTAGGTGGAGCCCACACTTCCGATATAGGCTCCCCTTTTCCCAAAAGTTTCCCCAGTTCCTTATAAATCGAAACCCCTCCTTCCTACACCATTCTCTCATCCACGCATTGAGACCCTGCAGTTCTGCCTAAGTGACCCTGCGCGTGGTACTGGAAACATTTCAGAGAATGCTACCATGGGGGTTCTGGACTTCAATCTCTTACTTAGTAGCCTAAATTTAGCCTTCAGGACCTATCTTCTATCCTTCCCTATGTCACTGGTTCCTATATGTACCACGACCACCGGCTCCTGCCAAGAACTACGCATAAGTCTATCTAGACGTCTTGAGAGATCCGCAACCTTTGCACCACAAAGGCAAGTCACCATGCAATTCTTCCGAACATTGTAAACCCAGCTATATGTGTTTCTAATGATCGAATCACCCATTACTAATACCTGTGTCTTCCTAATAACTGGAATCCCCTCCCCCAGAGAGGTATCCTCAGTGCGAGAGGACACCACAACATCTTCTGGAAGGAGGGTCCCAACTAAGGGATCATTTCCTTCTGCTCCAGTTGGATGTTCTCCTTCCCTGAGGCTGTCTTCTCAACAGCACAGAGGCTGTCAGCCCAGTGGTGGGACCATTCCACTGTGTCCTGGAAAGTACCATCTATGTACCTCTCTGTCTCCCTTAGCTCCTCAAGCTCAGCTTCCTTGGTCTCCGAAGCCCATACATGGTGTCTGAGGGCCAGGAGCTCCTTGCACCAAATGCACACATACACCACCTGCCCATAGGGCAGGTAATCAGTCATGCAGCATTAGGTGCAATAAACTGGTAGCCCCCACTCTGTTGCTGGACTTCTGTCTGCATTCTCTTTTTACTCCTGCAGCTGGTTCCTTTTTTGTTGTTTTGTTTTTATATGGAGGTGGTTTTTGACTGAAATTTTAAAAAGTTTAAAGAATGTTAAGTGCATGTAGCCCCCCAACCCATTCCCCCTGAAAACTCCCTATTAGCCATTCCTGTCTTCCTGAGTAGCCCCACTTCCTGCTAAGGGTTGATGGGTGCTAAACGGCTTAGGGATCAAAGCCTCATTAGGAAGCTCTCAGCTCTCAGCCTTGCCTAGTGGGCTGGTAGGCTCAGCGCCCACACAGGCAGCACACGGTCCCCAAAAACAGACCACATGGTATATTTCAGTCCAGCAGCAAGTACACCACAACAAGCACAAATATACAACAGACTACAAACTTACCCCAAGGGTCACATAATCTCTCCTCCTTCACCTGGAGAAGTTCCTCACAAAACTCCCCTGTTAGCCGCTCCTTTTTGAAGTTTGGAATGACTCCTTTTGACATGCTGCCTTTACTGCTTCCCTTGAAACTGTGCAAAAGTAGCCATGCAGGGTATACATGAGGAGATAATACTTGTCTGAATAGTGTTAACTACCCTTGAATATGTTCTCAGGTATCCTTGGAACCTAGAGGGAAGCATGCCATGGAGACTAGCTATTCTCCATTTCCACCCTCTCCTCCCCCAATGCTGTCAAATTTTCATGAAATCCAAACTTACAGTGCTCATAAGGAACTTCCCTAAAATTTTAGAATGAAAGAACCAGATACACCAGTGGTGTATAGCAGCAGGTTTACATCCCCTTCACTAGCACAAGTGGAGGGGTGTATATATAAGCATTTAGATACTTAAATTAAAGTGGATTCTGTTTTAGAAGGATGTGAACAAAAACAATACAATGTAGCTGCTCTGAGTAAAAGGCAAGTGTACTGAATATAATGATTTATCTTCACTTACAGGCCAGTACTGTTGTAAAGTCAAATCCTTACTAGATAGCTTACTCAGGATATCTTGCATCATAGGTATTGACCCTGATGTTTTGGACACATTCCATCCTTAGCTATTAATTTCTGCTTACATACATTCCCTGTGGAATTTCATTATGTCCTACTCTAAAATATTGTATTGATGTGCACTGTTAAACAACTGCTGTGCTTCTGCTGAGGGGTAGCTGCATTTCAGTGGTAGAGAAAATTATTACTGTATATGTAAAGAACCAAACTGTCAAACCCTTACACATCCTGTTGAATACTTATTCAAGAAAGTAGACTCATTGGTTTTAATAGGACTGTTGTTAGAGTGATCGAACATTTATATGAGGAAGGGTTTCACACTCCAGCCCAAACTCGTAAACTCCCGTAAGCTCCCATTGGCCAGTGGGATCTGCAAGTGGCCGAACCTGTGGACGCTTAGGTAAACAAAGCGTCTAGTGGCCCACCAGCGAGTTACCCTGAACAAACTGCAAACCAAGTTTGGGAACCCCGTACTAGATTATTATAATGGCAATACTGGTTTAAAGTCAAAGTCATTAAGCATTTGGATATACTATAGGAATTCTACTTTGCAGATTGCACCATCCAAAGACCTGGCAAAATACAATCTAATAGGTTCCCAGTCATGCAAATTTCCCTACTGAAGTCTTCTAGTCTGTTATCAGTCAGTCCTAGTCAGTACAAAAGTAATCAAATATGATTATGTGTGTATTTAGTGATGAGGGAGGGATTGGGGAAATCATGATAAGTACACTGATTACATATTTCAACACAACTAATCTCAATTCAAAATAAAATAATTATCTCTACGTCCACCTGAGGAAGAACAGGAGAGAGGAAGTTGGCTCTCTGTCACCTTTCTGCTCCCCCACCATGGGAGCACCGGAAGGTGTTCAGTCCCTGGTGAAAGTTAGTGCAACCTCAAGGCTGCTCAAATGATTCATGTCCTTTACAATTCTGGGAGCACTCACTATGTGATGGTGACCAGGAGAAGGTGACTTTATGCCTCCCAGGGATTCATCTATGCAAGAGGGCTCCCCAACTACTGGTTCTTTAAGATAGATTTAAGTTGACTGCAGAACAACTCAACAACTCAAACTTACTAATTTTTATTGTTACATACTAGTAAACACTGCACATTTTTAGTACAAATGGTACGTACATCTTGAGGGCAAGTGTATGCAAATCTATCCATTTAACTCGCTTCCTCCAACTAAAATTGTACATTGTGTGAATTTTTTTTTTGAGCACTCAGCTTTGGTAGATTTCTTCTCCCACTGATGTCTGTATTAAAAGTCACATTGACTTCAGAAGCAGCTTTTGAGACTCCTCCCTGTTTTCAACCATGCACAGAGTTAAAAAAGAAAACTGTAAACATTTCTGTTTGGGCACCATTTGCCAATTATGCTGGTGCATATGAACATTTCATATGACCATAGAAAAATACTCATTCTACCTATAGTGACTCAGTATTCAACATTAGCCATTTGGATCAAGATAGTGTTACATGTTTCACTCGACTGCATCTTCATACTCTTTATAATGCATCTGGTGAACAGTTAGGTGGTGCCCTAATGCTCTTGACATTTTGTCAGTATCACCCTCATCCAGTCAAAATGTGGGCACCCTTAATTTAAACCAACTTTTTGGATGGCTGAGCCTTTGTGATAAGACTAGAAGAATTGAGGCCAGCATCTTGATATCATCATAAATGTTCATGACAGATGTGACTAAAGATGCTGTCCCAGGGCAGAGAGGATATCAGACTTTTAAAACATAATTTATTTTTTGTTATGAAACACAGCAGGGATTAGAAAAGAAATTACAGAGTAAGATGGAGCGGCAGATACAAAAGAAACTCTAGATGAACAAGAAAACTTGAGTTTGGAAGGAACTATCAATCTGCTGGCTGCTTATGCTCGTAATTCTATGCCTAATTACAGATGTGAGAGGAGAAAGTGTAACAGAGAGCAGTATGTAAAGAGTAAGAATTGATTTTAGATTGTAAACTGCTTGTGGGTAGGGAATGCATCTTCCTAAGTGTTGGTACAGAGCTTAGCACACAGGATCCCATTCCTGAGTGGGGCTTTTGGACATTATCTTAATTCAAATAATTAATAATAACCCTGGAATAACTTTTGGTGGCTTTATCTCCACAGATAGCCTTCTGTATTGAGGTCAGAATATAGTCAGGTATTCTGTACAAAATACCTTATCTTATGGCCACTGATGTGTCTCATATTTTGCCTTTCCTTTTGGTTTGTGACTCTGTGCATAGTGGTCTTAGAGAAGGATAGAACAGTTAAGACACATTTTTGGCTTTATTATTCCTTTAATGTCAATTGTATTCATGTACTTGGGAGTAGATTTGGTTCCAATGGCTTTATTCAGTCTTATTCATGAAGTTCACATCAGAACTGGACTTTGGAACAAGATATTTTTACTCCTCCATACTTTCCTTTCTGCTTTCTTCTAAGCTGCCAAGCCAAATGAAGGACCTAAATGAGTCACATTGCTCGCTAAAAGGCCACAACTATTTTTCCATTTTACTTATATATGTGCAAAAATTGGAAAAAAAGTGTTATACTATCTCACAAAGAAAAGTGAAAAAAGAACAAACTATATTTCAAAAAATATACTGAAATAACCTTGTACAAAAGTCATCATGACACTCATGGCAAATATAGATCATAGAAAACAATAATTACTAGTTCCTTTCCTTTTCAGGCTTGAAAAGGGAAATCAATAAACACCATTACACTAATTCTTGGGGAATTCTTAACTATCCAAAGAGAACTGTAAATAATAAACAAATTAAGAAAAAAAAGGAAATGGTTCAATATTGTTTTCTGATCTTTAGATTATGTATTAATTATATTGATTACTTAAGAATCCTCAGTTATCACTTTGAGGGTTGAGAGGGCCCCAAGATCAGCCCCAGTATTATTCAAATTATTATATAGTTGGAAACCCCAATGTGCACAGTTGCAACATTCACAGTGTAGGAACTCTTTTATATTTACAAACATAGATTATTCATACATTTAGCACAGCCACAAACATCCCAACTCAGTAAAGTAGACAGAAATATTACAGAATGTGCATCTGCACATCCATTGGACTACAACGTTCAGGTAGGATTGTCTCTTGTGATACTTATTCTACAGACAGGCTCTCATTTTTATATAAATGGGATGACAAGAAATGCTTGGTTTTATCTTAGTCATAACACAAACAATCCCTTCCTCCCCACACAAAGCAACTTCTTGCTGGCCTTAGCTAATCTAAGGTTAGCTGGAAACATAACTGGCATATGGAAATCTGAAGTCTGAAATCCTTATCTTAAGAGAAAAAAGTGTCTTTCTTGTATTAGTCATTTTGATTTACATTATGAACATTATATGCATTCTTAGTTATATGCATCTCTCAGAACAGTTCCTTTATGTTTCCAGACTCAATTCATAATTCACTCATGATCATTTGCTGATCCTAAAGGAGCAATGACCTTCCTAGTTAAGAGCATGGAACCAGTAATAGACACATTTAAAGGGACCAGTGATCAATGGGGTACATGATTAGGTCCTAAATGAACTCAGTAAACCAGAAATCTTATCTCATAGATCAATTCTATTTCTGTTATCAGGAATAACTATAAATAGATATTACTTGACTTTACTAAGTTTTACAGATTTCTGAGGGCTTGTCTACACTTACTCCGTTGAAGCAGCACATCAGCAGCTATGCTGCTGTCGCACTTAGTGAAGATGCTACCTATGCCAACTGGAGAGCTTTTCCCATTGGTGTAGGTATTCCCCCGCCCTGAGAAGCCCTCTTGTCAACATAGCGCTATCTACACTGGGAGTTAGGTCAGCGTAACTGTGTCACTCAGGGATTTTCCAGACTTCTGAGAGCCATAGTTATACCAACAGAAGTTTGTAGTGTAGACAAGGTCTAAGTAGGATTATGCTATGTTTAACCAGTATTCCTTGGAGGGATTTCATGCTTTTAATGTGCACTTGTGACTCCACCAGATTATCACAAAAATATCTCTAAATGAAACATCCAACTTTGAATCCTACAATACAAATTTTGTTTGCAAATAATGACCTACATTGAATAAAATACATAATAAAACCTGAAAGAAAAAACGGTAAAAAAACAATAAAAAAAATCCTTTTTGGGAGATTGTATAACCTCAGGGCCAGAACAATATATGTAGGGGCTGTAATGTTAGTGAAAATAAATTCTGTTTCCTTTGTTATAATTTTTTGACCAGTTTACTTTTCCCCAAATTGCCTTTTCTTAAAAGATATAATTTATGGAGGAAGGAGAGAAATGGAAAAAAGAAAAAGGACTGGTTCCTGAGCAAGAGTTATTATGGTGTGGTGTGCAGTTACTGGTGAGAATATGTTGCAGGTTGGCAGGTTGTCTGTGGGCAAGGATTGGCCTGCCACCCAAGGCCTGTGAAAGTGTGGGATCATTGTCCAGGATGGGTTGTAGATCCTTGATGATGTGTTGGAGGGGTTTTAGCTGGGGGCTGTATGTGATGGCCAGTGGAGTCCTGTTGGTTTCTCTCTTGGGTTTGTCTTGCAGTAGGAGGCTTCTGGGTACACGTCTGGCTCTGTTGATCTGTTTCCTTATTTCCTCGTGCGGGTATTGTAGTTTTGGGAATGCTTGGTGGAGATTTTGTAGGTGTTGGTCTCTGTCTGAGGGGTTAGAGCAGATGCGGTTGTACCTCAATGCTTGGCTGTAGACAATGGATCGTGTGATGTGCCCGGGATGGAAGCTGGAGGCATGAAGGTAGGCATAGCGGTCGGTGGGTTTTCGATATAGAGTTGTGTTAATGTGACCATCACTGATTTGCACCGTGGTGTCAAGAAAGTGGACCTCCCGTGTAGATTGGTCCAGGCTGAGGTTGACATATTCTCACCAGTAACTGCACACCACACCATAATAACTCTTGCTCAGGAACCAATCCATGCAACAAACCTCGATGCCAACTCTGCCCACATATCTACACCAGCGACACCATCACAGGACCTAACCAGATCAGCCACACCATCACTGGTTCATTCACCTGCACATCCACCAATGTAATATACGCCATCATATGCCAGCAATGCCCCTCTGCTATGTACATCGGCCAAACTGGACAGTCTCTACGGAAAAGGATAAATGGACACAAATCAGACATTAGGAATGGCAATATACAAAAACCTGTAGGAGAGCACTTCAACCTCCCTGGCCACACTATTGCAGACCTTAAGGTGGCCATCCTGCAGCAAAAACACTTCAGGACCAGACTTCAAAGAGAAACTGCTGAGCTTCAGTTCATCTGCAAATTTGACACCATCAGCTCAGGATTGAACAAAGACTGTGAATGGCTTGCCAATTACAGAACCAGTTTCTCCTCTCTTGGTTTTCACACCTCAACTGCTAGAACAGGGCCTCATCCTCCCTGATTGAACTGACCTCGTTATCTCTAGCTTGCTTGCTAGCATACATATATATACCTGCCCCTGGATATTTCCATTACATGCATCTGAGGAAGTGGGTATTCACCCATGAAAGCTCATGCTCCAAAATGTCTGTTAGTCTATAAGGTGCCACAGGATTCTTTGCTGCTTATATAAACATAGTACTGTTTTGTTTGGAATCATATCTGTTTTACCATTTTTTGTAATTTTTAGCACTGAAGACCCAGTCCTAAGGTGGAACAGATAGCTAGATCCCATTCTGCCTCCATTATCATTAATCCCATTCTTAATTAAATTTCTATTGTACAAGTGGTAGTGTTAGTGCTTCATGTGTCAGTTAGATCTTACCTTGCCTGTCAGAACCAAGGCTGACTTTACAAGCTGCTAGTTAAAAACAAAGAACAAACAAACAAACAAAAAATTCAGCAAAAAATCAAGATTTTCTGCAGATAATTTTGATTTTGAGGAAACTACATATTTAGTGAGAAAATCACTTTCAAAAAAATTCACAACCAGCTCTACTTCTGACCTTTATTGATGTAAATAGTTTTCATTCATGTAATCAATTCTATTCCTTTCAACGACACATCACTTACTTCTATAGATGATGTATTTTAAAGCATAGAACATAGTGTAATTGAAATATTTAACATATTGTGATTCATATTAAAATATTGTGAAAGATGTTTAGCTTCGTGGTTCAAATACCTCTGAATGTGCCTTATTGTTTTAAGTAATTGTGTACTAACAGAGTAGTATCTAGTCTCCTGTAACTATATGTTCAGTACTCCCACAAAAGAGACCACAAAATGTTGTCTAACTTACCATAGAAAGCTTTACCAGTTCTATTATATAACTTTATTGTTTTCTTTGTTTTACTTTTCAATAAATACAATATATTTATTGCCCATCAATGTAAGGGATGTAATTGTCTTTGAACTCTCTCTACTCTTTTCTGTTGAATTTATATAAAAAATATAATTTGTATAAAAGCATCATAAAAATGGCTATTAGTATCCATAAAAATGGTTTACTAGTGAATTCCAATATTTTCTTTAGCCAAGATCACACTCCCTCCCAAAAAAGACTGTCTATTTAAGTGGTATGTGCATTTTTATTAACTAGGCCCATAATAGATCACACTAAAACTGTATCAGATACATTACTGTGGCTTCTGGTAAAATATCAGACGTATCTGTATCATAATGTGGGACAGAGTGCTGAAACTTGGCAAGTGGGTCAGAACTCTGACCACTGTAGCTTCCATTCATTTCCCCAGTGGTGGCTAATGGAACAATTAGCTAACTGGAAGGAGAGGCTGGGTAGGTAAGGAACTAATTACCTGATAAAAGCCAGAAAGGCAAGCTGTGCCCAGCTTGAAAGTGCTCCCAAGCAAGAGAGATCTATTTTCTGCATAGGGCCCTGGTAAAGAGAAACTGAAAGATGTAGGAATTAACAACAGAGGTATTGTATTGTCCTGGTGTTGGTTGAAGAGTTCAGCATAAAATACAGACTGAACACTGAACAAAAATATATCTGAGCAGTTTATGGGATATCAGAGGATGAGGACAAACCACTGCCCCATCGCATGGTGACATAACATGGCAACATCTGAATATGGTTCTATCAACTCTTAAAATGCTTTTGACAGGAGTCCAGCTCACTTTTGCTTTAATTTGAAATTCCATGCCCACCTCCACTGCACAGCTGATTGTCATGTCCTTATTTGACTTAATGCAAATAATCTAACCTTTGCGTTCTTGGAAACTTCTACCTGAGGACAATAATTCTTTATTATTCGTATGAATAAATTTTAATTCCCTAATCAGGTGTGAACTGTAATTTATTATTTCTATTTAGAAACCTAGTCGAGTTAAGAACTCAAAAGCAGAAAATTCTAAGAAGGTTTTGTCCTCATTTCACCAATTTTTGAAGGTATACTTGAGGTTAAAAATGGAAACAATAGAATGGATATTTGCTCAAGTTGGCATATCAGTTTAGGGACTAACCCCACAAAGTGCTGAATCCCCTGAGTGCTAAAATGCACCTTAAACTCCCATGTTGTAACTGCCTCACTACCACTATACCATAGCTAGAATCTATGTCTCAAAGATGCATGCCACAGCATTTAGTAGTATTTTAATATTTCCTCTTTGATAAGCATATTACAAGGAACAAGGATACAGTATTGATTTGAAAACAACCCGCTCAGCATCAGGGACATTCAAAGGGATTTTGAGGACATTCGTCATTCTTCGGGAGGTGCTCAACTCCTTATAGAATTCGGTCCTTAAAATTTAGTGCTTTCCTAGGCATATTAATACAAGGCATTCTAAAATGAGAAAGAAATAATCTGAACAAATCACAGCTGAATACTGGCATTGGAGGACACTGGAATTACTAGTGCCAAAAAGTTGAACACATTGAAGATGGTAGTGCTGTTAGAGCGAAGCATCTATTTATTATAAAAAGCTGGTTTTGCTGAAAAAAAGTGACCCTTTTTCTCTATGCAATTTGGCACAGGTCCATCTATCACAAATGTGATATTTTAAAATTCAGATGGAAGGCAGAAATTGTGTCTTCTCTTTGCCACAAATTATGATGTTCACTAGTTGAGATGAGGTTATTTTTCCCCTTAATCACAATTAGTGAATTCCTGCAAAATTCAGTCTGGACATGTGGAAATCTGCAAAGCAAAAATAGTTTCATCCAGTTCCACTCATCAGCCAGTCAGAAAATAGATAATTCAAATCTTAAGCTAATAGTGATGGCACAGCTGACATCTGTAACATACTCAGGCCCCTATTCCATGTTGACCTGAACCTTGTGTAGTTATTCACAGACCAGGGAAAAATGAGGGTAAAACATTACCAAATAAAATCACAGCATTTTACATCCACTTTTCATTGGTGTGTAAGTGATTAAACAAGATGTCGGGCAATGGAGTTTATTTGTAGGCAGAATCGGGCCCTGTGAGACCAAGGAGATGAACACACTATACATATGATGAGATTCTTGAAACTCTTTCCATTCCAGCCTTAAAATCTATCTTTAAATACCTGCCTTAAAAATCTAGAAACTCAAAGGCTTTCTTCAAAACTCACAGGAACAAAGAGCTTTGTTTAGCTATAAATTTCTAGAAGACATCTCTTGTTAAAGTGACAAGGCATTGCCTGCATCATCCTAAAACTGTCTTGCAATGAATCAGGGTAAATGCATTTGGAGAGATGCAAACACCTGCCTAGTTTGTAATACTGTGCCCCCAAAGCTCTTTGTAGTAAGAAGCTCTAAAAAGATTCCTAGTCCTTTAAATATAGAAAGGGTAATAAACAGAACTGCCTACTACCACCATTATGTCAAGAGCACACCATCCATGGGGGAAAAAAATCACAGCCTAAAGAGTGTTATGAAACAAGAATGCAACTTTTGTAAATGAATAACAATCACTCAGAAATTAATCATTTATGAAAAGAGGAACATTTTTTACTGGACATGGAGATTTCAGACAGTTACTTCAACCATAAGCCCCTCCTGTGACCCAATCAATAAATCCAGACTATTTGAAAGCTGTCAAGCTGTAGACATACCCTCTGAGATCTGACCACTAGGCTTAGATCACAAGCCAAACCTAATGTCCCCACTAATAATATTATAGAACCTAACGAGCAATTGAGTCTCTCTCAATAAATATCATGTGTCAATGACTGTCTCCATGTCCCAATAATTATACTAGGGACTTGACTAACTCTTCCTTCTTCCTTCAATTCCTCTGATTGTTCCAGGACAGTGCTGGGCATTTCAGAACACACATTTTTGGGGAAATTTGGGGTTGGAGGGAGAGTGTGGAGTCATCTTACCAGTTGTTAACGAAGGGGGAGACCTGTAGAAGTCTGTGGTATGGCAGGCAGGCTCTTGGATCCAGTGCATTGGACAGGGTTGCTGAATATATAGATATAGAGTGCATGCTTGTTACAAAAACTGGGTATCCCAGGCAAAGAACTATAGTAGTAAGGATTATAGGGTACGAGGTGAAACAATTCTTCATTGGTCTGGATGTCACCTCAGAATATAAGAAATACAAATATGGAATGCTCACAAACAACATTTCCTAATCAGTCTATAGAGTTATTAAAATAGCCATAAGAATTTGTTAAATAATATTAAAAATTAATAAATATAAGGAATTTGCAGCTTTTATGGATATGTTGTGAGTAGCAAAAAAGGCCATAATTCTCATCCCAATAATCTGGCAGTTTAATGTGTAAAAATATTAACATTTCTAATAGTACATAATAAAACATTTATTCTTTTATGACTTTTTATTATTTTACTTTTAAAACATCATTTTTAAAATACCGAATAATAAGACTGTAATGACCTGTTTTAATAAACCTGTTACATGTTTCATGTTGATTTGACATAAATAAGTATGGTAAAAGGGTTTGAATAATATCACATTCATATCACAAGGTGATAATATGATTGTTTATGAGAAATAAATAATTGAACATTACAGTCTGGTTATTTCAATTTCTGAGCTCCTAACGGATACCTATGAGTCCATCAGACGAATTTCAAGTCACCAAATTCCACTTTTTATTTAGGAGCAATGCATGTGCAGGTACATAGAAATATTAATAGATGGATTAATCCCTGTGAAGTTTCTAGCTTCATGCACTAAACACTTAAGATCTTTGCATTCAAGGACTATGAGGAATGAAACTATTGTCTCCTTGCTCTATCTCTACCCTTTACACACAGGACCATCTACAATATAGACTTTAATGTCTTACAATGCTTTGAAAGAATCATATGAATGCTACTATATGGTGTAAATGCAAAGTGTGTGTGTGTGTGTGTGTGTGTGTGTGTGTGTGTGTGTGTGTGTGTGTGTGTGTGTGTGTGTGTGTGTGTGCGCGCTCCTGCTACATCTTCTCCTTAGTAGTTGTTTAGCCCATAGATTGCATTATATGTATGTGTTTTGTATATGGAGTCGTGACACTGAGTGTTGGAAATAATGACTTCTGACACTTGCTTATTTCTTTTGAAAAGAAAATGCTAGGCAGACAATGAGGGCTATACTATAGGTTGGCCCTATTGTGCTGAGCAATGTGGATTGTTCACCTGCATGGGCACATATGCTTCA
Organism: Gopherus evgoodei; assembly: GCF_007399415.2. NCBI lineage: Eukaryota > Metazoa > Chordata > Testudines > Testudinidae > Gopherus > Gopherus evgoodei. Next base: position 95,766,725 of record NC_044326.1, on the reverse strand, counting down.
CATAGATCTGGTCAAACACTGTAAAGCCAGTATGTATGAACATTTGTTTGCATTTGGTTTCTATTTGTTTGTACTGAACATGTACCCAGTAGGGCCATATTAAACCACTGGTTTGCTATTCAGTCTGTCTGTCTATCATACAAATGGTTGGACACTGACATTCTTCATAGCAATACACTTATTTTCATGTACAAACAAGGTAGTTGTACATGCATAATAGCATTCATTATTCATCATTCACTGCTCAGAATTCACTATTCAGCATTTGCTGTTCTCTTGTTTAGTCAGAATCATGTCATCAACAATTCATAAACAATTTAGTCACAATAATAATTTGATCAGCTCTATAGTATCAGTTATATGCCATTTGTCATCATTTTCCCAGCTAGTTGAAAACCACTATCCAAATGAAAGGATATGTACCTGAGAGACATTTTTTATCCCAATATATATATGTATAAATTCTGCAACTACTAGTTCTACCAAGATTAACAGGTAAACGTTAGTTCTGAATTTAGTTATTCATGATTTATTGTAATTAATTCTTAAATGAGCTCATGTTTGATAAAGGACCATCTTTAAGATTATTAGATTGCATTACATAGAAAGGTGCCTAAAATATTATCCATAAAATGTATCTAATATTGCTTTGAACACCTTTAATGAGGAGAACACAATAATATTTCCACTTATTGCCTTTAATATATAAAATAGTTTTTTAATTAATTATCATTTGGTTTTCTTTACTTATACAGAAGCATATGACCATATATACATCTATGAATAATAAGTCCTTGTAGCCAAAAATGACATTAAATCTTCAGTTTTTGTTTACAATATATTCACTATATTTATTGTTCAAATGAAACCATAAGTTTTTATTTTAAAACTAGTATCCAGTATAAATGTTTATTTTTATTATATTGTATCTTTGCCTTTCTGATATTTGCATCTAGGTTGCAAACACATTTTTACATCCCATAGTGTTATCAAGTATCACTAAAGACTAAAATTGTTGTGCATCTATTTAAGCTGGAAAAATAGGCCATAATAATCAGTTCCTATATATGTCCTTTCTATAAACCTTTACCAAAATGTTTATGCATTATGCACTTACTCCAACAAATTACACATATTGTATGCGCCCAGAAAATAAACTGCAGGAAGAAATATAGATATTGTTGGGATTTGGTGGTTCCCAGTGAGTCTGATGCTGGGTAGAAATCATGGGACTTCGATCCAATGCGATTCAATTCAATAAAGCTTTATTCAACATGTGCACAAAGAGACTCCTGGTACAAAGAATCAGGCAGAGTCCCTGCAGCAAGGAGCCCCTCCCCTCGCTACTTTATAGCACATGGTGCTTATATAACAAGTTATATAACAACTTACATAACATGAACCTTTAACCACTCAGAGTTAAACAAACCCATATATGGGTTTGTTTATCACATGCTCATTGTGCTCCAGTCCACATGCTGAGCTCACACCCCTCCATGTCCTTCTCCAGAATGTTGCTAGGCCGGTGAGCCACAGCATGCTTTCTTATGCCTTAGCACCCTGTAAACCACATTTTATTTGAAATAAACACAACCATACCCTTCAGCTCCCCCATTTGGTTTTGGGGCTAAGAACAATTCTTAGACCCCACTAACACCACTTCCTTGTATTTATTAGGAGCAATAATTAGCTTACTTAACTATAATTTTAGGAACAAATAAACTAATACATAATATTTACAATAAAATAATAAGTCCTTATGCCATTGCGAGAACACAACCCAAATCCATTTTCATTTATTTTTGTTTTTACAATGGCAAACCCTTTTATTCACTAAATCAGTGTAACTGCCCTACCACTTTTTTCAATATTTGTTTTAAAAGGCTTAACACAATAGGAAGAACTAGATAGTTAAGCAAGGCTTGCCTGCCAAAGTTAACCACTTACATTCACACCAAATAGTGGAGTCCTTCCTCACTGCTATATCATCCATTAACTTACATTACATGCATTATTAAGTCAGGTCCCAACATTTGAGATAAGGCTTGTCCTGACTTCAGGTTTCCCATACACAAAATCCATCCTCCTAGGATGGAACATTGGTCCCATGGGAAAGCCATGTAGTTATATCCGGCCCTTATGTTACACAGGTGTCTGTGACATGCGAAAGGAAGTGGGTGCCCTGGCTGAGCCTCCAGTTCAGGAATTAACATCCCTTCAAGGATGCAATGACCATCTCAACATACCCCTGTTATCGATAGGGACCACTCCCGTGCCACCATTCAAGGTGAAGACGTTCAGTTCTCGAGAACCACAGCTCTTACCCAACATGGCACTTGTGGCATGAGTGAGTCTCCTAGCAGGGCTGCAACTTTCATGTTGAACACCAGGATGTTACCATGCCAGGATGATAACACAATTTTTCCACATGCCTAGACCAATGCTTGCTCATACATTTTAGAAGTTCTTAATAGATGGCTGAGTACAGCAGTGAGGACCTGACCAACTGTTGCTGAGTTAAGGTAGTATCTAACTTGATTAGATGTGAACCCCACTTTTACCACAGTAAACTGTCATTCCTGCTACTAACAAATTTTAACCCAGTCCCTAGTATTAGATTTGAGTGATGGCATTTACAACTGATCCAGTGACTCCTCCCCAGGTAATTACATTAATATTTTAGCTACATCAGCTGCAGTGGCCTTGGCCACTGGGAAAGCTTCTACCCATTTAGTAAAGTGATCCATGATCACTAGAACATATTCTTTCCCTCTGTACCTTGGCAGAAGACCAATGAAATCTATTGGTAACTGCTCGAAGGGCTGTGTTGGTCTTGGCTGATGTCACATTCTCACTTTCACTGTGGAAGCAGAATTACATTGAGCACACGTTACACACCTTCTCACATAATCATGCACGTTTGCATTAAGCTTAGGGTGCCACCAGGTATTTGACATACGGTGAATCACCCTCCGTGCTCCATCATGTCCCAACATGTGATACACTTGTATCATAGTTCCCATTAGCACATTTGGTAACACTAATGTGTTCCCTGGACCTCTCCAAGTGTTATCATCACACAGTTTGCCCCCATTATCCATCCATAACCACTTCTCTGCCCTTGGTGCAGCGTGATGAATATCCTGTAATTCAAAAAAAGTTTGGGGGTTTTATGAGAGACTGTGTTGCAGCTATTAATTGGGTCTCTTTACTTTACACTGCTACTTGTTTAGCTACTTCATCTGCCCTTCGGTTCCTCTTGCTATGAGGATCTGTCCCTTTTGTATGGGCCTTTACTTTTATTACTGCTACTTCAGTAGGTTTCTGCATGGCTGCATGAAGTTTCTGCACTATCCCCCCATTTTGTATTAGGGATCCTGTACTTGTCAGGAATCCTCGATTTACCCACAAGTTAAGGTAATCTTGTACAACCCCAAACACGAATCTAGAATCAGTATATATGTTTATAGCATGACCTTCCGCAGCTTCACATGCTGCAATTAATGCCTGTAGTTCTGCTACTTGGGCCGATGCTCCAGGTAAACTGCCATGCGCCACCAGCTACCCATCTTGAGTACTAACAGCCCATCCTGTGTGTCGCTTGCCGTTGACATAGAAGGAAGAACCATCCACGTATAGGCAAGGGGCATCAGGTATTTTAGTTTCTTTTATCAATGGAAGGCCCCTGGGCTCTACCTTAAGGCAACCATGATGCGGGTGTCCCTCATCTGGGCTAGGAATGAGGGTGGCAGGGTTTAACGATGATGCTCGTTGCAGATGTACTGAAGGCATTAGCAAACTCATTTCCCATCGAGTCCATCTTGCCACATGGACTGCCAAAGATTTCTTTCCTGATAAAATAGCAAGGACAGTGTGAGGCACAACAATATTTACATCCTTTGCACCAATAAGTGGTAAGGCCTGATTTAGGGCCATAGAAGCTCCTTCCACTGCCTGGAGGCACGGTGGCATTGCTTGAGCGACAGCATCTAGTTTAGAAGAATAGTATGCTACTGGGCGCTGTTTATCCCCATGTTTTTGTGTTAACACTGCTGCCATATGTCCCTCACTGACATGCGTGTACAATGTAAAAGGCATTAATGGATTAGGAAGTCCCAACCCTGAGGCAGTACTTAGCCTCTGTTTCAATGTGGTAAATGCCTGTTCACATTCAAATGTCCATTCAATTGCATCATGTGGTCCACCAGCACCCTTTAGGAGATTATTAAGGGGCTGGACAATTTTTGAATAATTTGGGATTTGAGTTCGGCAGAAATTGAATAGCCCCAAAACTTTTCTTACTCCCCTGACTGTAATCGGTCGTGGACATGCATTAATAGCCTCAATGCGGTCAACAGTTAAACATTTGTACCCCTTGGATATTAGATACCCCAGGTATGATACTTCCTCCTTTGCAATTTGAGCCTTCTTAGCATTACATTTTCCCCCACTGCCAAGTGTTGCAGGATTACTTCTAAGTCTTTCATGTGCGTTTGGCAATCTGGTGAGGAGATAAGAATATCATCAACATACTGTACAACACAAGAAGCCATGTCTGGCAGCTTTGCCAGCACATCAGCTAAGGCTCTATGAAACAAAGTAGGTGAGTTATGAAAACCCTGGCTTAGGCGAGTAAAGGTATATTGCTTTCCTTTAACAGTAAATGCAAACCAAAATTGACTGTCAGGATGCACAGGAACAGACCAAAAGCCATTGCCAATGTCCAAGGCTGAAAACGCTATGTGATCATCAAAAGCATATAAGCCTCCCACTACCATCCACTCCTGTACCTTCCCCCAGAAGGGTAGGTTTGGGTTATTAAGCTGCAAAGATGGCAATTCTTTTAACATGCTCCGCAAATCAGATGGACTTATAGGATATGCTCTAGACGACTAACAATAGCAGGGTTCCCTTCCCCTTGATTAGGATTAGGGACAGTGTGCACTCTCACAGGAACCATGAAACTAGACTGATAGCCCCATGTTCCATATGTAGGGTCCAAAGGTGCTGAGGGACAAGATCTCTTTCCCTGCAGGTCTGCTTCTTTATACTTTTTTGTTTCTCCTTGCAGTTTTTCTACCTCTGCTTCTAACTCTTCTACCCTTCCTTTTATCATATTACTCTTTCTAACCAGCTGTTCATAATCAACAATTAAACACATACCAGCCATTTCATCCTTCTCTTTGCTGTTTTTTTAACCTTGTACACCAACAGGCAACATAATAGGGATGTTTAGTTGGATAATCATCATGTGTTGGATATCCTTGTTTCAATGCCTTGTCATACTGAGACAGGACAGATTTCACAGCCAGCAACCTTACATCTACACTGAGGACATCATCTTCCTCAGATAAATATTGTGGTTTATGCACAAAATCAATGTTGCCCACCTGTAATGAGGGGTGGTCATCCTTTATTTTAATCATACAGCCAAAATATCTCCACAAGAAAGCTAATAAACTTACAACTACAATAGTTATAAAAGCACTAACCATATACTCTTCATATTGCGGATCATTATATCCCTTCATCTTTTCAAATTTATAACTACAATTCTGTTTACAGACTAACAACAATTTATTCAATAAAACACACCAGACTGAAATGCTCAATCAGCAGATTAATCCTTTCTCCAATTTATTTGATCTGCACAATTACAATGTCCAGTTAGGAGATCTGGGCCTGCCAACACATCAGCTAGAGGTACTTATGGCTATACCTGCCCCTACACTAACTGTTGGTCCTTACAGCCTCTATGATTTCCCACTTCAACAGCACTTAGTTAGAGGAACTTACAGCTTGGCCAGCCCCCACACTAAGTGCAATGCCTTAAGACTGCAACAAACCCCCTGAATTCCCCAGCACCTAGACTTGCTTACTACAAAAGTTATGAGAGTCACCAGTCAGGTCAGAGACACACAACCAAATAAAAAATGAACAATCTCACCCTCTAACTTGATTGTAGGTCGTGATCCTGAAGGATATTTCAAACCCTGCTCGCTGCGCCAAGAAACTGTTGGGATTTGGTGGTTCCCAATGAGTCTGATGCTGGGTAGAAATCATGGGACTTCGATCCAATGCGATTCAATTCAATAAAGCTTTATTCAACATGTGCACAAAGAGACTCCTGGTACAAAGAATCAGGCAGAGTCCCTCCAGCAAGGAGCCCCTCCCCTCGCTACTTTATAGCACATGGTGCTTATATAACAAGTTATATAACAACTTACATAACATGAACCTTTAACCACTCAGAGTTAAACAAACCCATATATGGGTTTGTTTATCACATGCTCATTGTGCTCCAGTCCACATGCTGAGCTCACACTCCTCCCCATGGCCTTCTCCAGAATGTTGCTAGGCCGGTGAGCCACAGCATGCTTCCCTATGCATAAGCACCCTATAAACCACATTTTATTTGAAATAAACACAACCATACCCTTCAATATGTATTTATATTATACACATTATATGTTAGTCTGACAATACATACATGGTATGTAGTAGGCATAGCTTAGGGTTCTTTTTTGAGTAGTATTAATACTCTTGCACTGTATATGGAAATATTCCAAAGGAAGACTTAAATAAGACACCCACTTTGACTACTGGATTGACATTTATGCTTGAGAAAGTTGAGGCCTAGAAGCTCTTCAGAGCAAGTTAAAAAGGGCAATACCAGCTTCTGACCCAAAAGGGAACATTTGAGTTGAGGTTTAATCAATTGAAAATGCAGAAAATGCAGGGCAAAGATATTTTCAGATGACAAGGTTTGCATTTCAAGAAACACACAAAGAGACCTGTACTTTTCAACAAGCTGAGCTAATACAGGTTTGTGTTCTTCTGAATGGGTATGGAGAATAATTGTGATGTATTTACAAATCATTGAACCTATTATCTCCAGTGTGGGAGGAATCCTATTAAGGGCCAGGAAATCTATCCTCTCAGAGCTTCCTTCCTCTCCTGCCATCAAGGGGGAGAAGACAACGTTTTTCTCTGCTCTCCACAGACCACACGAAAGGATGGACATCCCTATTCTTCAGGTACACTGAAATCCCCTTGGGAAAACCCCATATCTCAGAACACCCACAGATGCACTAGTTCCCAGCACACTCATTTCCTTCATAACACCATTTCTCCTAAAGGAGCTATCCATGATGGCTACTGTCCAATCAGCATCCCCTCAGGAGGTTTCCAGAGCATAGGAAGCAGCATACAGTAATTGTGTGAGGGTTAATATGATCTTATGCTCCACAGCTTTAAGATGAGACAAAGCCAAGACAAACAGCAGTCCCTCTAGCTCTGGCTCCTCTCAACTCAGCCATGCACCCTCTTGGACAACAGAGTCCTGACTATGTGTGGGGCCTTTCAGATGATAGGAAGAATTGAATTCAAAGGGCACTAGGGTGCTCAGTACCACAAAAGATCAGGATCAAAATTGTCAGCAGAAGATTTTAACTCTTGGATGGTAAACTGCAATGAAAAAAAGGGAACGATAACAAAAACGTACATATATTTAAATAAGGTGAGAACAGCATCCCAGATGCTGTGCAAAGTGGCCCTAAAGCCAGCATTGCTGGCTATGGAATAATTATTTAAGTGTGTTTAGTCTGTGTGAGAGGTTCCACAGCAACCTCCCTGTATGATGTCCCTGTCAAGGTTGTAGCTGGGGTAGAGGAAGCATGTTTGAAGATTCCTTATGCCCTGCTAACCCCTGGCTGCTGTCTCAGGAACTTGGGCCCAGTAACACCTAGCTTAATTTATACCAGACTTTAAGTTTCTGTTATTCACACCGGAGGACCAGAACAACAGGGAGTTAATCAGTTTGGGGAGGTGTTCTTCCTACCTGAGCTGTGCTGTGCACTTCTCAGGCGCAGTTGATTATCTGGGCAATAGAAACTACACCTGGCATACATGCACACTCAAAAACATCAATTGATTTAAGTGGAAGCTTGGCACTAGAAAGAACAACAAAATATAAATAATTAAAATATAAACAGGATTGGGTCAAATCAAATGTTATGTTTGGTACCCAAGAAAAGTACAAAATAACATAGTTCTGATTATGATGTGCAGCAATAATTCAAGCCCACATTTTTACCTGTTCCCATTCAGAGCCGTTTGTGGATTATTTCTCCCAGGGACAGGAGTAGTAATGAATGCAAGCATCTATGATAAGATACTGACCATATTCTGCCATAGAACCTCCTCTCTATACTCCAACTGCAGACAACCAGGGCCAGCTCCAGGTCCCAGCGCGCCAAGCGCGTGCTTGGGGCGGCATGCTGCAGGGGCCCTTCTGCCGGTTGCCAGGAGGGCAGCAAGCGGCTCTGGTGGACCTCCCGCAGGCATCCTTGCGGAGGGTCCGCCGGTCCCGCGGCTCCGGTGAAGCATCTGCAGGCACACCTGCGGGAGGTCCAGCGGAGCCGCGGGACCGGTGAGCAGCAGAGCGCCCCCCGCGGCATGCCACAGTGCTTGGGCCGGCAAAATGGCTAGAGCTGGCCCTGCAGACAACCTGCAGTTTGTGAACTCTGTGGATTCTGGTGACCCTCAGAGCAGTTCACAGTAGTTGTACGCATTATGTGGGTCTTTTTTCCCTCTTACATATATACATATATGTAGATGTAATGGGCTGGGCTATTCCACTTATAGTTAAAAAACTGAATATTAATAAAATAAGTTAATACAACTGATTAAAAAGATGAGATATGGGGTTCTCTGTCTCCAGAACTAATGAATAACTTGTCTTTCAAACTCCAGAGAAAAATGTGGAGCAGGGATTTCACTTTCAATATTGTGTGTGAGTAGAAATGAAGAACACTGCTGTGACTGAAAGTGTGCCTCTACACAGTATAGACAATTGTCAGTTATGAGCATTTAGAGTGACCGCATTTAGAGTAAGGTCTCTAATCTGTATGGTGAATGTGAGGATTGAATAAAGATCCAAGAGATCACAGGACACCCCTGCAAAAAGGGAAAAGGAAAACTGACAAGCAAACCCTCCAACTCAGAGAGAGTGGCCAAAAAGCTGCACAAAACTATCAGCAGAGACAACAGAGAAGAGGCCTACAACACAGCAAGTCAAGGGACACCTGCTATGGTGAGTTCAGGTTGCAACAGGAAGTGAGGATAGGAAAGAAAGGAACTCTACAACTAAGGCTAGGCACATAGTAACATAATTTGCTTCCTTAAGCAGACAGTGCTCTTTATTTCACACAGAGGCAGCAAAGAAAAAGGGTAGGGAGAGGGAAATCTATAGTTTGGTAAAACAGGAGAGATGACTACACCTGGCCCATCCTTGTTCCAAATACCACCCCCAGCTGAATGTGACTTCCAACACTCTGAGAGATGGCCACTCTGGGTACATATATTCCAGAAGTTCCATCTGGCTTTAGGTTTAGATCAACAATCAGTGGATAACCAAGTTAATACACTACTTTATACAAAGGGATCTGCAGGAAAAGACATCCTTTCTAGAAGCTTCAGAGCTGCTCAGATGAAACAGTTCAATACAGTTAAAGAACAGCTGAATAAACATTTCATGCCATGCATTTTTGAGCAGGCAAGAAAAAGATGAATCAGTGAATGATTTCATAACAGACCTGTACAACCTGATCTGACACTGTGGCTGCAGGAAGATGATTGAAGAACTTATCAGAGACAGGCTTCATGTAGGTATGAGGGACAACCTGCTCTCTGAAAGACTACAGAATTATCCCATTTTCATACTAGACACAGCCAGGAACATAATTGTCCAAAAGCAGCACACTCTTCTCAGGAATAACTTTGAGGACCCCACTGTACAAGCACAAAGAAAAATTCATCAGGATGCCCAGAAACTATACCGAGAAAAGTAAAAGTACAAAATGGTCCAGAGAGTGGTATGCTATGCTAACAATATTAAAGAAAAGAAATACAATAAGAACATGAAAGAATGTCCCTGGTCTGATAAATACCTCAGAGCAAACTGCTTTTTCCCTCAAGTGAAAATATATGCAGGACATGTCTAAAAAGGGAACAATATGCACCAGTCTGCCAATCAAAATGCAAGATAGTAGCTATTTTTCAAGAAGATCCAAAGGACATTCAGATTGCGCATCTTGGAGCCATAGGAGATGATCTCCACAGTCACCTAGGGAAAAGTATAAAATAGGCACAAATGCTAATGTAACAGTGATTCCAGAATCACTTTACAGCTGGATGAAGGCACCAACACTTCAAGACCCCCTAAATATATTAAAAGGCCAGGACAGTCCCCATTAAATATGAAAGGAAAAAAATATGGCCACTCTAAAATTTGGAAAGATGACTACATTCAAAGTGATCTATGTTATAGATGGCTGACACAAACCCTAGACTTGGTTATAAGGATAGAACTAGTCACCTAGAACCTGAGATCAGGAAGAGGTACCCAAAATTACTGCAGAACTTAGAGGGAGAACACCACATTAAACTTCTACCAAATGCGAAGACACTTGCACTATTGACAGCTCAGAGTTTTCTTTCCCTTTACTGCCCAGGGTGAAAGCAGAGCTCAGCTTCATAGAGCAGGTGGGTGTCATTTTCAAAATAGATACCTCAAAAGAACAATCTGCACCCAGAACCAAATGACAAGGTTTGAATCTATGTAGACCTTACCAAGTTCAATGAAAATGTCTGTAGAGAGTAACATGTACTCCAATACGTTGAACATACCCTTGGATAACTTGGTATCTGCCAAAACTTTTGGTTCACTACTTGTTGCAGAATCTGCACTACTAAGGATCTTTATCACTTTTTTGGACGATTTTGTTTCAGATAGGCTGTAATCTGGCATGTCATCTACTCCTGAACATTTCCAGAGGAAAAGGTTACAAATCCCACAGGGTCTTCAAATGGATGACGTCTTTATCTATGGATCAGCTGAAACCCCACAAGACCCATGTCTTTTTGGAGTCCTTAAAAGTCTAGAGAAAGCAGACCTAACACTTCATGACAAGTGCAACTTCTTAAAAGAGAAATTAAGTTTCTAGGCCAGATAGCACGGGTGAAACCAGATCCAGAGAAAGTACAAGCAATTTCCCAGATGTAGTAGCTTCAGACTCTGAGTGAAATAAGTTGACTAATGAACACAGTGACACACCTAGGAAATTTCTACCTGATCTGTGGAAATAGATGCTATTAAGAGATCTCCTGAATCCGCAAAGTACTCAGTATTGGGGAACTAAACAGAGCGAGACATGCAGATAAATAAAGCAAGACCTGAGTACTCCACCTTTTGGACCTATATAAGACAAATATATCCAACACAGCTTTAGCTGATGTATCATCCTATGGGATGGGACAGTCTTCCTTCAGGAGCAATCACTTTCAGCATGGTGCCAAGTGGTGTATGGATCCTGACCGCTCACCAATATACAGTAGTGTTACATAAAAGTTGAAAAAGAAATCCTAGCCACAACATGGGCTTGTGAAAGTTTGAGAGACTTTCTGATTGATATAACATTTCATGTAGAAACCACTAGTTGGTCTTCTAGATTAAAATATGTAGATATTTAACACTTAGGATACAATGTTTCCAAATAAGACTCATGAGGTTTCAGTTCTTGATTGCTCATGTAGCTGGGAGAAATCTCACTGCAGCTGATAAACAGTCCAGGATCTCTCTTCCAAACACATCACAGCAACAGTATAAGCAAGAGATGCTGTTCCTAGATTCTGTAGATGCAATACGTAACACTTTACCAGTCACAGAAAAATGCCTGCAAGAAATAAAAAAAAGAAGCTGAATTTTTGACTCACTGGAAAGAGAGCAGACAAAACCCCTATTAAATCATATTGGGTTGTTTCTTAGAATCATAACATAAACTCTGGGCTGTTGTTGAATGAGTCCTGACTGGTTATCCCTATACTAGTGCAACAGGAAATCCTTGACAATCTGCATGAGGGACATCAAGACATTACACAATGCAGGGAGAGAGGTAAACAGTCTGTTTAGTGGCTGAGCTGAGCAAACAAATTGTTCCAAGCACTAAGAAATGTGATATATGTGCTTGCCTGAGAATTTGCCCACCAGAATCATTACTACCATCTGCTCTACCAGACAACCATGGAAAAAAGTTGGGACTGGTCTTTTCTATCTAGATAATACAATCTATCTTTCGGTGACTGATTATTCTCAAGACTCGTTGAAGTTGCCTGGTGACTGAAAACCACATCAAGCCCAATTGTAGAGAGGGTAAAACCCATCTTTTCCTTTTTTGGGATTCAAGAGTAAGTCATCTCTGACAATGGTTCTTAGAGGAAAAGTAAGACCCTTTCAAGTATGCAGATACTTATGGCATCACTCTTGTCACATCTAGCCAACAGTTGTCTCAGAGTTATGGTGAAGCAGAATGTGAAGTAAAGACAATAAACTTCTCGCTAAACCTTCAGATCCTCTAGCAAATGGATTCAGCCCTGTGGAACTGTTGATGGAAAGGAAATTGAGGCCCACTATCCCAACTATCCCTTCCCAACTAGACCATTCACTAGACTACAAAAGAAGGAATATCAATATAAAACCTGACAGAAGTGGGACTTTGGCATGCATCACAGAGTAAATCCTCAGGAGTTCTGAAACTAGAAGAAAGAGGAAAGATTCTCAAGAAAAAAGGACAATTCAGGGAAGTGCCAGGATACTTTGATCCTACCTTGCTAGGGTTTCAGAAGGAATCATCTGTTGGAATCCTCCTCATCTTATTGTGTCACCAGGTATACCTCCAATACACCTTGATTGTGATTTTGACACTGAATCTATGAACAATACTACTACAGCCCACAAAACTTCTAGTATGTCCTTCAGATCCTCTCCTGGCAGGAAATATCCAGCTAGAGACCAGTGGCCTCCTGCATTCCTGGAGGGTTATGCAAGACAGTAAGAATTTGAGAGAGTCAGAAAACTAGTAGTCAAATATGTTAAAACGGCAGAATAAATCCCTAACGCAAGGTTGGAAGTTCAGGCAATCTACCCTGTCCTTCATAAAGCTGTTCATTCTTGGTTTGTATTGGTATTTTATTCCTGTTATATATTATTGCTTTATGTAAAGTTTGCATAAGTTTCATCACTCTTCCTTTTTCAAAAAGGGGGATGTGGTGTCAGTTGTGAATATTCAGAATGCCCTCTAAGAGGCATAGAACAAGGAGGTAACAGTCTGTGTAAACAGGAAATAAAGTCAGTCTTGTGTTCACCATAATCATGGTGTGTAGGTGTCAAGGTTCCTTCCCCAATCTGAACTTTAGGGTACAAATGTGGTGACCTGCACGGACACTTCTAAGCTTAATTACTAGCTTAGATCTGGTTCACTGCCACCATCCAGAATTTCAGTGTCTGGAACACTTTCTGTCCCTCCAAAACTTTCCCCTCCCTGGGTGGCCTTGACGGACTTCACCAATTCCCTGGTGAACACAGATCCAAACCCCTTGGATCTTAAAACAAGGAGAAATTAACCATCCCCACTTCTTTCTCCCCACCAATCCCTGGAGAGTCCAGATCCAATCCCATTGGATCTTAAAACAAGGAAAAATCAATCAGGTTCTTAAAAAGAAAGCTTTTAATTAAAGAAAGAAAAGTAAAAATCATCTCTGTAAAATCAGGATGGAAAATATTTTACAGGGTAATCAGATTCATATAGCCCAGAGGAACTCCCTCTAGCCTTAGGTTCAAAGTTACAGCAAAAAGAGGTAAAATTCTCTCAGCAAAAAAGGAACATTTACAAGTTGAGAAAACAAAAATAAGACTAATCTGCCTTGCCTGGCTATTACTTAAAAGTTTGAAACATGAGAGACTGATTCAGAAAGATTTGGAGAGCCTGGATTGACATCTGGTCCCTCTTAGTCCCAAGAGCGAACAGCAAAGAGCACAAACCAAAGACTTCCCTCCACCAAGATTTGAAAGTATCTTGTCCCCCTATTGGTCCTCTGGTCAGGTGTCAGCCAGGTTTACTGAGCTTACTCCTTTACAGGTAAAAGACATTAACCCTTAACTATCTGTTTATGAAAGTAGGTCTCTATAATCTTTACACCTAGCACCCGCAAAGATACAAGTTTTTCCAAAGGAGCCCTCTTCTTCATATATACGCTCATTTATACACTCATATCAAAGCAAGAAAACAACTAGCTATGTTTTCTGTTAGTATTATTAGAAAGAAAGGACCAAAAGCTACATCCTATTTTATGAGAGAACATAAAAAATAATCTTAGAAGAATCTTCAGTATATTTTTGGTTATTAGATCATCAAGGCTACTTCGTCTGAATGCTGGCAATTCATTTCCTATGTGCCCCATGAGGAAGAATGTTGACCATTATCCCTTTTTGCTCTGGGACTAGCAGTTGTTTCCAAAGGTTCCTCTAGGTTTTCTGTTTCTTCTCATAGGTCACAAGAGTTTGTGTATATATTTTCTTTCTTTCTTCTACTTTCCTTCACTCCAAATGAACTAATGATGCTTTGGACATTGAGTCACTGTCATACGTCAATAATACAGCAGTAATGATAACTCAAATTATTGTAAGGAAGAAGATGTATTTTGTTGCAGTCAGTGCTTATCAAAAGTTCTTTTGTATACAAATATCACAAAAGATATCAGGTATACAACAAAGTGGAATCAACTATATTTTCTTTTATTCTCATAATTGCAGATGCATACTGGTCTGATAGCAAGAAGCACTGCAAAATTAGTCCCATAATTCTAACCCAACAGATCACAGTATTGCCACTCCCACCCCAAGACAGTTCGGAATATCTTTTTGTAATGGCAAATAGCTTCCAATAACTTCCTAAGATTCCAGAAATGCTAATCAGCAGTTCTAGTCTGCGGCACATTTATTACACCCTGACATACTGAAGACAGCCTGTTACAAATAGAACTGCCTAGTGAAAAATGCTGTTCCAGTGTTTTATAATAAAGTGTACCAATTAGATGCATTCATTAGGACAAACTGCTTGTCTTTTCCTATATTAGAGCTTTTAAAAGGCACAATGCATTTCATCACTTGCTCTGTATTATTATTAATTGAACAGAGCACATTACTAAGTTTTAATCCAATAACTGTAAATACATAATGAATAATATTTCCTTGGAGATTGCCAGGTTTGCATCAGCTTCACTCTGTAACAGGGGGTACTCAGTGTAAGATATATTAGTCTGGCTGAAGTACTTTCTTCCCCTGCACAATGGTTCCCCACAGATATAGTAGGGATATCATCAGAGCAAAATAATACAGTATGTGTTTAAGAGATGAATCTGTCATTTGTGTTAAGAACTAATTAGGAGCCACCCCCAAAATGTATCTGTTTCATCATGATGAAAAGGGTCATAAACTCAAATATGTACTAATTCTTCATATTGCCTTGCAGACCCCTAGGTGGCAAAAATAAATCTGTGTTTTAATTTTAGCAGCATGAAAAGTCCAAAGGGCAGCAGATTATTTATAAAAGGCAAACGGCAAACACTAAGTACAGAGGAGAGGAAACATTCTGTTCCTCTCTGGGGGAGCACAACATTGTTATACAAGGCTGTGAATGAGCCTAGCAAGATGAATTGAGCTGTTTTTCCTGCTGGCAAGAATATTACTTCTCAGTTTCCTACGTATACACAAATACCAGTAGTACCTGGCACTCTCCAATTCTTTTCCATAATGGATATAATCTACATAGAAGGATCCTAACCTGAATGCTAAAAACCCAGACATGAAAGGAATGGTCTGGGGGAGATTGAATAAATGCCTATCCTTATGATCCATGACAACATTTTTAAAAGTATTTAAGTACCTTCGGGTAAGATTTAGGATCCTAAGTCACTTTTGAAACTGGGACTTAGGCATCTAAGTCACTTAGGCAATTTTGAAAATGTTTCTCCATATTATTCTTTTCCCAGATCTGATTCTGCTCTCACTGAAGACAAGGGGAAAGATTTTTCGATGAGTATTAGGTGCACAATTCTCACTGACTTTCAGTGGGAGTCTGGTTGATAAATGTCCTTTGTACTTTTGGTACTCTACGTCACTGGTAAAACTCCCAGTAATTTCAATTTGATAGGCTCAGACCCATTAACGTACATATAAGTATGCAATACCTACAACTATAAAAAATAGCCCAGTGCAGTTTCAGGCTTCATCTCAAATTGGATAAAGAAGGAAGAGCAAAGTACCATAGATAGTGAAAAGCTAAAATGCTGTAGATCTTTGCTATTACATTTAAAAACTGACAGAAAATCTGCCATTTTATTTCACTATCTCTTTGATATCATTCAAAGTAGCTTGTTGCTAAATCCTGTAAATACTACTGCTCATACCTGTGATCACAAACATATTCCATTTTCTAAGGCTGATCTGTTTTCCCTGCTTCTATTTGGAATGAGTGAGAGTGGGGGAAACAAATAATATTCCTATTTAAAAATAAATTAATAAATGACAGCAAGGCTTTCGTATCACATTCAGTTTTTAAGGTAATCATTGTAATATTATATGTGCTTGGTCTCTCCCAACACAATACACACATATTTTTACCATATAGATTTGGAATTCAGTATGGAGATAGAAAAATGTGGTCACACTACTAATAGTGTCTATATCAGCTACAAAAGCTGGTACATATAAAGCTGTAGCTGTTTATAATATTTTTATACAGTTCCTTGGTTTCTTATGCTGTCACAACTACAACTGGTCAGATATTTTTGACAAAATGAAAGAGAAGGAAGGAGGAGCTTATCTTTATCACTAGGTGGCAGCTGGGAGTAACAAGGCACAGGACCTGGCTCTGTCTGGAAAGTTCTAATTCCAGGCCCATGCAGGCTTCTCTCTCCTTTTGCTGGATGGCATGTCATGAACAAAGATCCCTCTGGCGTCATCTATGAAAGCTTGGAGGGGGGCTCCATTAGCCTGGCTATCAGGCTGATGGATTCATTGGAGTTGTGGAAAATCAACTGTGGCATCACATTGTCATTTTCCTCCTCTTCCTCCTTTTCCTCATATTTATCTGCATCCAGAGGACTCAAGGAGCTCATCAGGTTATAAAACTCTCCCATGACAACAATGGGGACTGGGCCTCCTGGTGCTCTGTCAGGTAGACTATGTATTTATCAAAAAGGAGATGGATGAGCTGGAAGGTGCTGAAGCTGGTGATGCTCCTCTCATGCTCAGATCAAGGATCACCATGGAACAGTAGGACTACTTGAGGAAGAAAAGCTTGACAACTTAGGGGGAGAAGGAGCTGAACTTGTAGAGGTAGAGGACCTGAGTGGGAGAGAGTGATTTTTACACTTTATAATCTGGTGGTTATATCAGTGGTCTGTGGTGTTGGAGATTCAGGTTAAAGTTCTTTCTCTGCCTGATTCAGAGCTGAGTTTTATATCCCAGATCACTCTTTTTTTTCAATCCAATGTGGAATAAAAACAAATTTAGAATCCTCACGATTGCAATGAAATGGAATTTCTGTCAGCCCATGTCATACTTGTATATGGTGTATCCTTTATATAATATGTAAAACTGGGGGGAAATCCGCTATATTTATGTTGTAGAGTTAGCACTTTTCAAATGGCATTGAAGTACAGGAAGTACACCTGAATCTCTTTGGCAAACATCTATCTATACTGAGAATCAGAAAATCTTTCCTGGGTGCTTGGAGCAAAATATACTGTCCTCTACCATTGGCTATCTCTGAACTATGTTTTTGTTGTTGTTTTGTTTTGTTTTATTATTAAGAACTCATTATCTGATTCTGGCAGCTAGGAGATAAGGAATCAGAAGCCCTGGGTTCTATTCCCACCTCTGCCAGTGACCTGCTCTGTGATATGTTTCTCCCGCTATAAAATGGACGTAGTGAGTCTTACTTTTATAAAGTGCTTAGAGATATTCAGATAAAAGTACTGTATAAAATCTAAATATTATTTATTTCATTATTGACTCTGGGTGAGTTTTTCAAAGCACTTACAATGTCCACTGTGACACTGCTTCCCATATTTTTCATAATAATATTATAGTATGATTGTGTCATAATCAAAATTTACTTTATACAAGATAAGTCATGTGCGATATCATTGGAAAGGTTATGATTTGCTGAATATGATTATCCTATTTGTATGCATGTAGCATTTTTGTATCTAAAGTTAGGAATATTGACTATACAGCTGTACAACAAAAGTGTTTGCACCTGAAGAACATACACCAGACAGAATGCAATCAGCCTGACTGCTTAGTTGAGGACAAGTCCATGGACAATTAAGGAGAACAACTGGTCTTTGAAGATGCTAATCTCCCACCTTCCTGAGAAGTTTTCCTGGGATGCTACAAATAACTCAATCGCATGGCCCTTCAGTGTCAAAGAAGCCATGAGTCAAAGTCACCTAGTACTGGACTTCATGACAGAATATTTCCACTGGGGCAGGGGGTGGGCGAGAGGGACAGCGCTTGAAAACAAAGGATTTCTGCCATATGTAAAACCTATTTAAGGCAGAAGACGGATATAATCAGTATGCATTCTTCACTGACTCCCAGCCTAGGATGACTGCTGTGAACATCTAAGAAACAAAAACTAAGAGTGGGAAGAAGGACTGAGGCCAAGCTGGGAAGGTGTCTAGCCTGTGAAAGAAATACCTTGAGTTTTATGCTTCAAGCAAAAGCAGCTTGCCTGCAAGAACCTCTGCAATCTGCTTAAAACATTTAGGGTGAGAAACTACTTCTTGTAACCAGTTTTTCAATATCTTAAGCTTTTATTGCAATTTTGTTTTATTTGCTAGATAATCTGCTTTGATCTCTTTGCTATGCCTTATAATCACTTAAAATCTATCTTTTGTACTTAATAAACTTGGTTTTGTTTTCTCTAAAACCAGTTCTTGGAATTCTTAACTGGGAGGGGGGGGAAGCTGTGCATATCTTCCTCCACATTGAGGGAGGGAGCAAATTTCATGAGTTTATGTACTGTTCTATGTGCAGTGCAAGGCAATACAATTTTGAGTTTACATTCCAGACAGGGTGTGCACTTGAGTGCTGGGGAATTCCTTAGCTGAAGCCTTCCCGTGCAGAGCTGATTTCAGAGTCTTTGTCTTTCTACAGCTGGGTGTGTGCTATAGGAGGCTTGGGGGCCTGGCTCAGATGACAGTGTAATGGAGCCCAGGCTGGTGGAAGAGGCAGGCTCAGTGATACCCTAGTACATCAGGTGGCACCCCGGAGGTGGGGGGGGGCAACCCATCACACCCATCTCCCAGTAACATTCAATGAGACTTGAACACCTAACACCACTTGGTGCTTATATCAATTAGAAAGAAAGAAAGAACGATGAAGAGAGTTTTTTTAAATAGTTTAACAGTTGACCTTACCCGAATAAAATAAAAAGCTAATCCTTGCCACTACTCAGTGAAAACCCTTTTCACTTTGCATGTTAAATAGATTATCTACCAGTTACTGTTAATTCAGCAAAACAGGACTTTCTTCTAAAACTAATTAAGTTATTAGGCTAACTTGGCAGTAATGGTGCTAAGGTGAAGCTAGGAAGTAATCATATTTCTACCAGTGTCCTTTTTATTTTTTTGAGTTATAATTACTTATTAAACTGTAGTTGTTCTGTTTTTGAGCACTTTCCCCTCATGTTCTGCATTGGACTATGATTTAAAGCTGTGTTTCTAAACTGGGGTCACTGCTTGTGTAGGGAAAGCCCCTGGTGGGCCGGGCCAGTTTGTTTACCTGCCCCGTCCACAGGTCTGGCCGATTGCGGCTCCCACTGGCCGCAGTTCGCCGTTGCAGCCCAATGGGGGCTGCTGGAAGTGGCAGCCAATAAGTCCCTCGGCCTGCACTGCTTCCAGAGCTCCCATTGGCCCGGAGCAGTGAACCACGGTCAGTGGGAGCCTTGATCGTCCAGATCTGCAGACGGGGCAGGTAAACCAGCCCGGCCTGCCAGTGGCTTTCTCTACACAAGCGGTGACCCCCGTTTGAGAAACACTGATTTAAAGACGAATATCTAAAAGGGTAGCTTACTAAAGCCTTTTGTGCATACTTGCTCAGTACTTCGTAAGCCAACACTCTGATGTATTTTTCTACTGTAAATTGCCTTGCTAAGCATGTTTTTCTTTTTCATTAATTTTTTCTCTGTTACTTTATTTGCTTTCTGCAATGTGGAAACAGTAATAACATCCTGATTTATAAGAGCTTTAAACAGCTTTAAAAAACAATACCACTTGAATAAAAGTGTCTACAACTTTCACATAAATACATGGCTTTAGAACAGTAAAAACCATTGACAATGTCAGGTTGCCATATGTTCCTATATCTTTTTATCATTTTTTTTCTTTTCTTTTAACCTTTATTCACACTTTGGGCCTGGCCCAAACCCTGTTGAAGTCAATGTGTGTCTTTGTCTTAATTTCAATCAGCCTTGGTTGAATCAGGCCTGAAAAAGCAAACTGAATTCTATTATAAGGGACTGATCCTGCTTTCACTGAAGTCAGTGGTCAAACTCCCAATAAATTCAAGGCAAATCTATTCTAAAATATTAGGATTCTCTCTGATTCCTTTAAGAAAATCAGTTGAAGAAGGAACATTCTTGGATGGGCTTTGCTGATAAAAAAGTACCTCATTAAAGACAAGAGTTCAAAAAAAGGTGTCCAACAAGACCCAGAAAAATGAAGCATACCATATTCTCCCTAGAGACTGTCAGGTATTGTTTATTGTTCATATGGATTAGTTCTTAGATCATATGTATTCAAACAAAATATGCCCTTTTTACATGATCTTTTCACAATGTAGTCACAATGTAGTAGTCCGTCAGTTATAAAGATGTTGAGCTCATCTGTAAACGTAGAAACCAGGAAAGAAGAGACTAATTGTGTCGGCTGCTTCATTAAATGTTATGAGACAATAAAAGAGAATTTCTTCTCATCCTGATTGTTTGATTTCTCATCTCATTGTTGCATTTTGTCAGTCACTCCATCGTATACAAAAGAAAATACAGACATCATAATTTGCTATGTGAACACATTTTATCAAACAATGAATAATTGCTGGAACCATCAGCATTGGCAGTGTTTCTATCCTCTTGCCCATCATTAACACCATGCACTTCTTCTGGGTCATGAAGACATTGCACAATAATTACTTGCTTTTGTTTAGAGAAGTCATTCAATTTAAAACTGTATCAATGAGAGATTTTTAAAAAGGCAATTTAATTAGATCATTTATAACCTTTTCTATTTTTACCCTTGGAAGCATGTGCTTTTCTACCTGTTATTCTCACTTTTTACCACTTTTGACTGTAGGACAAAACATAGTGACTTTTGTTTCTTTCTTCATTGCGTTCTGTTTGAAACTTTTGTTCTGCATCATTGTGCTTTCTATAGCCTATTGACTTTTATTTTTTTCTTTGAGCTTTCTCTGAATGTCAGGTTCAGTGGTTCAGGGCACAATTCTACTTTCAGAGCTACACGGGAAAACTTAACATTGGTATTCTTCTCCGCCTATACGTATGTACCTCTTGATGTCAACAAGAGAGCAACATATTGAAATTAAGTGCCACTGTTTGAGAGGAGACTGAAGCCCTCCTTTTTATAGTCTACTTTGCTAACTTTGTTTGTGGCTTTAGCTATGGGACTCTTGATTGGTTATCATGATCTGTTTCACTCTAGAGTAGATAAATCATAGAATATCAGGGTTGCAAGGGACATCAGGAGGTTATCTAGTCCAACCCCCTGCTCAAAGCAGGACCAATCCCTAGACAGGTTTTTGCCCCAGATCCCTAAATGGCCCTCTCAAAGATTGAACTCATAACCTGGGGTTAGCAGGCCAATGCTCAAATCACTGAGCTATCCCTCCCCCCAATATCAAACTGTAAACAGTATCCTGGGTTTGGTAAAATGCATGTTATTTCTTATATCATGTTTTAACATTTCCTTAAATTACACTTCAGACTCCTATCACATCTTTCAAGCCTCCTGCTTCTCAGAAAGAAGTTTCTTCTGGTTCTGTCCTAGTACCACACTATCAGGAGACGTAGCTTAAGGAGAAGCTTTTGGATACAGAATGAAGTTTGATAGGCTGCTGCTGCTGGTAATGATGAAGACTTTCATCTCAAGAGAACTGCAGTTGCTTTGGTATGAGGTCATAACACAAATCAAACTGTTGTTTGCTCTTGAAACCAGTTGGAAGTTTAACTTACTAGGACACCTGAAACCTTGAAAGAGGATCCTCTTAAAGACACTGAAGCAAGGTCACACACTCTAATATTGCCCTGGAATATTGTAAGCAGAGTTAAGGAGCGCTTAATGGCAGGCAAAGTGGGAACTGGGGAAAATTTAAAGAGCTGCCAAAAAACACAACTAGAGAACACAATATGAAAAAAATGCAATTGCAGAGCCGTCCCTATAAATATTTGCCTGCTTTGCAGCCAGAAGTATGATAGAATTGACACTTGCCACATGAGCAATTCAAAATGAGGAGAAAGGATATGTTTTACTGGGAGCTTACAAAGACAATTAAATAATGAACATGCTCACAACACTTAAAAATGTTCACAACCATCTGAAAGCACCCATACCCACAACTGAATGTAAGCAATCAATTTTGCTACAAGAGCCATGGATAAAGAGACCATACACTAAACCCTGGCTCCATTCAAATCAAAGGCAAAACTCCTATAGACTTCATTGGAGCCAGGATTCCACTGATATGTTCTTTTGTACTGGAACACTCGTTTTTTCATATGGTGTTCAGGGAATTCCTTATGGGATACTTGAAATGTCCTAGGTTTTCATTTCATCAGTCAAATAAGTCTTTTTGTTTATAACTACAAAATGTTTGTTCAAGATAAATTACCATACTAAGTAGAATTTACTCAGTGTATGCAGAACAAATAGCCCAGTGGAACAAGTGTTTAGTGTTACAAAAAGCATATGGACTGAAGAGAAAATTTTCTCATGCATGTGGATATCAAAGCTGTTCTCTTGTTCAAAGTGAAAGTTAGTAACATTTGTCCAGCATTTCATAATAAAATCATTCCGATTTTTAAGTTACCGGAAAAAATCCTCTACTCCACAAAATATGCGTATATCACTATTGAGTCCAAAGCTGGCAGTAACAACACCAACACATGTTTAAAACAAGGTGTACTTTGTCTTTTGTGGGAGTATTTCATGATCCTCTGTGACAGAATGTATCTGTGTGCCTACACCCCCATACTATTGTAATAATCTTTGTACAAATTATGCCTTGTGAGATATAATTTGAAAGCTCATCCTTTGCTGGTCATTACTGTCCTGATAAAATGCATGTGACAACATTGTATGTGAAGTTATAAGATTCCAGTTTATGGTGTTATTAATACATGTGGCAAGCTGAGGTTGGCAAACAGGTCTTTTGCAAACAAAGGAATGCCTCAGGTAAGGAAAAAGCAGCAGGAGACATCTTTTCATATAGACTTTATCTCCTGAATTTCAGCTTGAAATATTTTTCAAGAGGGGACTGACACTATGAAGAGGAGAGGCAAACATCCCAAGGCACCCTCCGCCCCTCCCCTCATCCTGCCCATTGTATTCATGGCACCAGAAGCAACAAAGGAAGCATTTTCTTGAACTCTGGGTGAAGGAGTCATAACACAGGAGATTTGGTCAATAAGATTGCTGAAAGCATATAGTGAGAAATTTTGCTTGAATCTGATATAGTTTAAGTTAGGCACTAGTAGAGTGTTAACAATATTTTCTTGTAACACTTCTGACTTTTATGCCTCAATATCTCTACTCACTTAAAATCTATCATTTCGTACTTATTAAACTTGTTTTATTTTTTTATCTAATCCAGTGTGTTTAAATTTAAGTTCCTGGGAAATTCCATTTCGGATGGCAAGTTGTATGAATATTATTTCTAATACAGAAACAACAGACTTCATATAAACTTGTATTGCCCAGGAGAAGGCTGGGTGGTACGGGACATTCATTTCTGGTGGAAAATGTAAGATTGGAAGTGTGTTGGGCTCACCCTGCTGTATAACCAAGGCTGGTAAGAGCCAAGGTGTGGCAGCCTCGCAGTAGCACACACAAAAGATGCATGCTAAAGGCTGTTTGTGAGCAGTCCAGGCTGGAGACTACAGCAGCAAAGCATTGTAACAGGCACCCCAGGTTAGACTGCAGGGGGTGACACAGCTACTCATTAGCCTGGATTGTACCCATGTATGTCACACCCTCTCTCTTGTTCCAGCAGTAGATTAACAGATAAGAGCGGGAGACTCAAACATCTTTTTTTTCCCCTTCCCCAGAAAAATAATTCCAAAGAAGGCAGCACACAAAAGGACTGGGAAAGTGAGTAAGAAAAAAAGTTTCCATTCCCTCTCACTGTACCATCACATTGTTGTACAGACTGAAATTCCACTTATTCTATAAAAAAAAGTAGGCCTCCTTGACCTACTTGATTTGACAGGTCACACACACATGAGTAAAATTGCAGTGAATATATATAACTGCACCCTTTGGAGCATCAGGAAAAGCTAGGTAAACATTTTCAGTTAGCATCTTAAAATTAAAGCTTAGTCTGTGTCTCCTCTCTCTTTTGTCCTACTCCCAACCAGGGTTAACACCTGAAAGGCTTAGGAATCATCAATTGGAGCTGCTCAGCATGTGAGCCTGTTCTTTTTTATACAGCTAATGTGGAGGTTGAGGCATCTCTGTTTGCCATTATGGTGTCAATCTTCTCACTGAATAATGACATGTATACTGTTCATAGTGACATGCACATGCAGAGATGGTGATAATAATCTGTGAAGCATTGCTCAGACATTATCTGGCAGTCAGCAGGATAGATGGCCATAAAGAGCTTGTAACAGCTCCACAAGTTTTATAAGACTCGTAAATAGACCCCAAGTAAGACATTCATGATTCTCTAGACTGTAGGAGGAATAAAAGATTATTCACTTTTTTACTTTCACCCAGTTCTTGCTGATCTATCTCAAGTTCCCTAGAACAAAGATCTTAGAGGGAGAGCAAAGCTGAGTGAAAAACAAATGAATCATTATTTCAAAAACTATATGCTGAACTTTAGCACTTCAAAATCTCCTGGTGAAAGTCCTTTTAGCAGAACATTTGGTTTTAAATTAAGTGGGTTCTCTTTGGCAGTAAGTGCCTCCAGCAAGAACTATGCCAAAAGGCTATACCACCATAGGCTGTATCACCTTTTCCATAAGCCCTGCCATTCTAAATCATCCAGGTAGTAAAGAAAAGCTGCAGGTGTCCAAGATCTGTTATGGGGCCCCAGGTCCTGAGCAGATCTTCAAGATTCATGTGCATAATAGAGATTTCTGAGGTTTGGGAGATAGACTTTTTGCTTCTTCCAGAGAATTTGGAGGAAAAACCATGAGAGGAACCTCAGAGTTTTCCTCTCCCTTGCCTTTTAGTGTGAGAGGGTGCAACCTGTGTCTTAGATTTTTTTTTAATGCAAATGGAAATGGCTGTACTTCAGTAGCAAACACCCACATTAGGATTTGCAGTGGAAGGGTTTGGATGCACTTTTGAAAAGGATGAAGATGTGATGCTGAATACACCACCACAGGTGTGCACCAAGGGCCTGATCCAAATCCCACTGACATTAATGAAAGGCAATTCACTGGAAAGGTTTCCACTGACTTTACTGGGAGTTGGATATGGTCCCAGGAGCCAACTAAAACCCTGATTGAACAGTTTCATTGACTACAGAGTATCCTTTATCCTAAAATATCTTTTTATATCCTTCACACATGGGCCTTGTGCAAATATTTCCCACATACTTTAAGATTTCTTGTAATCTTTGTTTCTTATGTAATACCAAAATATTTTCGATCAAGCTCAAACCATTTTTCCCTCATCGATATTGCTATTCAACTTATTATTAGTGTACTTTTTATTAGACACTAGATGCTATTTATCATATTCTTTCTCAAACAAAGTAAAATCCAGTTACATATACAGTTTACATTTTCTCAAATAAAATAATTCTTATTGGAGAGAAAGCATATATTTGTGCTGCTCTAATAACAGAGGTTGTGTGTGTGCACTGATTATAACTGGTTTTTTTTAATAAGGTAGAGCGTATCATTCACTTAAATTGAAAGTTTCCTGATTCTCCAGTTCTTAATACCAGCAAATCTACAGCTGACATCAATGGGAGGAACATATGAAGAAGGATTGTATTAGCAAGATATATAAAATGGAGAAACAATGGCTCAATATACCTTGTCTCAGAATTAACACTAAAGGATACCTCGACTGGAGAAGGTAGGTTAATATTCAGTAGTTGAGCTGAGACAATCTATAACAAATGTCCATATGTGAAAAATAAATAAAATGTTTGGATATCAAAAATAAATGAACAGATAAAAGAATACTCAGTTTCAAAGTAGTTTTCTTTGTTTTAGAAAGCAATTTTTTTTTAGTGATGTGACTTCTATATTTTAAAATACAGTCATAATTTGAAAGTTGTTGAAAGAATTATCTTGTTATATAGGTAATGCCACTTTTCTGAATTCTACATAGAACTATTTAAGCTTCAAGATGCCATTCTCACTACTTATTTCAAGATGGGAGCAGTGACTGGAAGAAAAAGTACCATGTTTCAGAGATGTAATTACCCTTAGAGAAATTCAGGTTTTGCTCTAACCTGCACCAACTGTCACTGTTCCCAAAGGATCATCTGCCATCAAAGTTAGCCAAAGCTCCTCATGCTCCAGGCACTCTGCCTTTCCACTCCTGCATTCCCTCAACATGTTCTGTGCACCTGAGGATTTTAGGAAGAGGGTGTAGGAGGCAGCTATATTGGCAGTAAGCAGGCTGGAGACGTCCCCATACCAGTGGAATCTCCAGCTAGGGGAAGTCTCTCTCCCCATTAACTGCTTGAGTGCACAAAGTAAGCAGGGTGAGAGAGAATTTGTGCCTAGTGTTTGTTTCAGTAATAGATAATATTTAAATTCATTTTAATTTTAATGTATTACATCTAACTTTATTATGTTAATAGATATGTAATATGTTACAATATAATACACACGTATGAATACTTTGTGCATTACTGATAGCTAGGATTTATTTTTTTCCCTAGTACATACAATGATTAAAAGTTTATTTCCCAGTTTATTCTATAGAAATTGTCCCCAGGGGATTTATTTTAATAGCTTATGTACTATAGCATACTTGTTCTGATGGCTCAAAGTAGGTGCTAACAGACAAGGTAAAAATAAGTGAACTTTTCATCAAAGAGCATCCTAATTTTATTAAAGAAAATAACCATTTGAAAGCAATAAGTACTTCCAGTCTCTGAATTCAGGTTTTTTTCCCCCTGAAATGAAGGTCCTTGCCTTTTGAATTACAGAATATAGGGATGAGCTGAATCACCTTAAACTTTTAAAGTAGCTGTATCTAGTCCTACCCTCCAAGAAAGTATGAAGTATATTGAGATTTTCATTGTACATGATTATAACAACATCAAATGACACTGGTCTACAACTTTTGAGAAGTTGTCTGCTTCAGAGATAAAATGTGATATTTATTATGTATTTTGATGTGCTGAATTCAAATATGACAATTAAAACAACTGATTGGCTACTGTTTCTAAGATATTTAAGTTTTTACCTTTTATGTCTAGGTATATTGTGTAGATAGTAGTGTTTTAATCATAAATTGTAAACCTAGGTCTTTTCATGTGTTTATGGTTGGTTTACATGATAACATTTCACCTGTCCTGTTCATGGAACACTTTAAAAATCAGCAAAAGGATTATATCAATAAAATTTATTATGAAACAAAAGGCAAAAAACTATGTACATAATTTTGTCCTATTCAGTGTGTACTCGGCGCTTCATGGCTTGTCTCTTGTATTCATTAAATGGAGCATCTCTTGTCACAGTCCAGCAATAGTTTGCAAGCATGGATGGGCTCCATTTGCCCTGATAGCCTGCCAGGAGATTCCACTGCTGTAGTCTGGAGCCCAACAGCTCTGCCTTACTCTTGGGTAGTTCCAAATCCCTGACAAAGTCATTCAGTTCACCTTGTGTTATGAGGTGTGGTTCAGAGGAGGAGGATGAGAGAAAATGTGGGTCCTGTGTGTCATAACATATTTCCCAGATTTGGACCTTAGTGTCCAAAATATGGGGGTTAGCATGAAAACCTCCAAGCTTAGTTACCAGCTTGGACCTGGTAAAGCTGCCACCACCCAAAAAATTAAAGTGTTTTGGAGCACTCTGGTCCCCCAAAAAACCTTCCCTGGGGACCCCAAGACCCAAATTCCTTGAGTCTTACAACAAAGGGGAATAAACCATTTCCCTTCCCCCTCCTCCTTCCAGGTGTTCCCTCCCTGGGTTCCTGGAGAGATACACAGAAGCAAGCTCCGTGAATCTAAACAGAGAGACTCCACCCTCCCTGTCTTCAGTCCTGGAAACCACAAGCACTGAGATTTAAAAGTTTATTAAAGAATGTTTAAATAAAAAATGATACAAAGAGTTCAAAGCGTCAGTTGTTGGTCATTGGGGGCAGCATACAGAGTATAGGGGGACACTGGTATGTGGGAATTGGTTAGCACATAACATATACAGTCTGCAAGGTCCCACAATGTGGGGTGTATGGTGGGTGGAATCAAGAAGCAGTAAGGAAGCAGTGAGGGTACATCGCTCATACAGTGGGTTACATGCAGTCATGGGTATAAGTAAGCTGGCCGGGTAATGGGGACAGGATGACCCTCGCATGGTGGAATCTAGTTTGGTGGCTTTAGGGCTTAGGGGATATGGTTCGGTAGGGGGGGTTTATAGGCCTCCTCCCCCCATGGGTGCACAGAGCCATGCAGGCTCACTCTTGGTATTGGCGGTGGCCGGTGATGTGCTCTATGTAAATGTCCCTAGACCACCAGATAGTGTCAGAGACCATCAAACGTCTCATGAGCCGTGCATAGCGACAGCCCACCCCACAGGCCCTAAGTACACGTTCATTACAGGGATCCCAGGCACCCAGGGCCCCGACAATCAGGGCATCAGTGTAAACCTCGTAGCCCTTTGCCCGCAGGGTGTCCGCTAAGGGGGCATATTTTCGAGTTTACGGGCTCGGGCTTCACAGACGGCTGGGGTCCTGTTCTCAAACGGGATCGTCACGTCAACGAGGATGATCTTTTTCCGCTCCTCATCCATGATGACGATGTCCAGGCGCAGCAGGCTGTCGGTGTCGGGGATGGTGTGGTTGACTGCGACCTCACCCAGGTGTGGGGCAATGGCCTTCACCAGCCGGTCCTGGACGGCCTTGTGGCGCAGCTGCCAGGCTCTGGCGTGGGGCTTGCAGCTGCACAGGACGTGGGGCAAGGTCTCCAGGGCGTACCCACACTTCCTGCAGCGCTTGTCTCGGTTCCCGTGGCGGATGGCTCCATTGAGCGGGACGCAGTTCAGGCGGGCGCGGTGTATGAACCGACAGTCGGCGAAACGGGTGAAACTGCCTGTGGCGAGAAAGTGGTTGCTGGAGTTCCACTTGCTGGTCACGTCAAAGGCCTTGCCCTGGTCGGGTTTTTTCCTCAGGGTGTCCACGTAGAGTGCGTGGACAGTGGCCTTCAGTGACTTCTCCAGCACACCTCTGGCTCCGGGGCTGACGATGGTGTTGCCCTCTGTCTCAATCCATGGCACCAAGACTCCCAGCTCCTGTCGTTCCTCGCTCCATATCCAGCGGTAGCCCAGTCGTTTTCCCAGCCGGCGCGTGGCGTTGCGGGCGCGGGACCACAGCGAAGTAATATCGCCCCCGTCCTGGGCGAATTCACCATCCAGGGAGCCGCTCAGGAAAGTGGCTACATCCAGGCCGGAGGGAGGCCTGCCAATTCACTTCTCGATGACGGTGCGTAGGGTGTCCGCTGCGACGTTCTTTACTGGGGCGTCCGGGCACTTCAGGAGGCGGAAGGCGTGCGTGACGACCGCAATGTCGCAGAGGTCACCCATGCGGGGGACGTTGGCACCACCGTGCCTGTGGGCAATGTATATGAGCTCGTTGCTGGCTCTCTGGGGCAGGGACAGCCACTGCTTAACCAGCTGCCGGATGGTGTTGTCTGCCTTGTTGAGGGGCACCTTTGCCACGGCAGAACCTCTTAAGACGAAGGTGATGCGGGGGATCAGGAAAATGTTGAGGGCGTTGATCTTCTGCCACGGCGCCAGCAGGGATGCGTCAATCTTGGCAGCGTCCTGTAGGATCTCCCAGATGGTGTCCTCAGGGGTCTGCCGGACGCGGACACCAGTCGGCGTGCCGAGGTGTTGGTACACCTGTCCTTCTGCCAGGGGAACGACAGACTCGCCCTGGATCTGGAACTCCGTCATCTGCACCGAGTCTCTCTTGCTCCCATCGACATGGAAGGACGCGCACTTCTTGGCGTTAAAGCGGAGTCCCGTCCAGTCCGTGACTCCCCCGATAGTGTTGAGCATGCTCTGGAGCCTCTCGGGGTCATCCGCGATTAGGACCAGGTCATCCGCATAGGCCAAGATGCTCACCCTCTCGCCATGCAGGTCGAGGCCGTCAGCGCAGTCCAAGATCGCCCGCAGGAGCGGCTCCATGGCAAGGTTGAAGATGATTGGGCTGAGGGGGCAGCCTTGCTTCACGCCGCTGTGGATAGGGATCTCGGCGGTTTCTCCTTCTACCGAGCGGATGGTGGTGCTGCAATCCTCGTAGAATTCCCGGATCAGGCCAAGGAAGGTCTCCGGCATCCCAAACTCCCGTAGCGTGCTGAAGATGTGGTGGTGGGGGATGGACCCGAAGGCATTGGACAGGTCAAGCCACGCTATCGCACACTGCTTCCGCTCCCTCTTGGTCATCTGGAGAACGATCTGGAGCAGGAAGTTGTGCTCATAGCACCCCTCTGATGGCATGAAGCCCTTCTGTGCGGGGCTGATGGCTCCCCGGCCGTTGCCCACTCTGTGATCCTGGCTGCCAGGCAGCTGGCGTACAGTTTGTACATTGTGGAACAGAGGGAGATGGGTCTCCAGTTGCTGGGGTTGTCTCATTCGCCCTTTTTGTGAATCAGGACAGTCATGGCCCTCTTCCAGGAGGTGGGAGACCTGCCAAAGTACCGGCACAGGTTAAAGATGCCAGAGAGCACGAAGCAGCCAGGGTCTTGCTGCTTGAGCAGGCTGTAGGGGATGCTGTCCTTTCCGGGTGCCGTGTTCTTTGTTCTGGAAAGCCTGGCTGCCACCTCTTTAGGCGTGAAGTCAGTCTCTAGGTCGCCTGTATTGGTGATGTGTGGCAGGGGGCGGAGGCACTCCGGGCGCTGTGCGTCGTTTCTGGGTTTGTAACCAAATACTCCAAGGAAGTAGCTATAGAGGCGCTCGGGCGGGATCATGCAGTAGGACGGGGGGCCGTCGAGGACCACTCTTACAGCCTTGAGGCGGTTCGTTCTGTATAGCTTCTGGATGTTGGAGGCTGCTGCCGGGTCGTAGCAATGGTTGGTGTTCCTTCTTCTAGCTCCTCTGGAGGTGGTGCCATGATTCGGGATGGGCCGTCTGAAGGCAGGCTGGGTGGTCGCTTGGTTTGGTGCCCTCTTTGAGACAGCCTCTGTAGTTAGCTCGCAGGTGAGCCTGTCGATGAGCAAGTCAAAGTCCTCGAAAGAAGCTGCCGCTTGGAGCTCCTCAATCCAGGCGGCCTGCCAAGGTGTGGCTGGCCTATCCTTCGGCCGCTGTTGCTCGGGTTCTTCGACAGGTGTGGGCAGTGGGTTTGCCATGTGATCGATGGGTTGCCTCACTTGCAGCTCAGGGGGCCTTTCGGTTGGTTCCTGAGGCAGAGTCACCGGTGGGGTAGCACCGTTGTTGGTTGCTGGTGGGACTTGGTTCGGGTTGGTGGGTGTGGAGGTGACACTTGGTCTTTCATGTGCGGTTGTCATCTGGTGGGTATCTGTGGGAGCACATGACCTTCTGGTGGCAGGGACCGGCCTGACGTCTTTTGGGGCCGTGTTGGTCCGTCTGATGATGGGGGACTGGTGGTGCGGTCTGGTTGTGGCAGTGGGCCCTGCGACAGTAGTAGTTGCAAAGCAGTCTGGGGGGTGGTTCCCGTTCTCCCAGTGGGCGTGGCTCGTTGTGCGGGTGGGGGAGTTGCGTCAGCTCCCCTTGTGGCTAGTGTTCATGGGGTGGTCCGAGGGTCCGCGGTGGTGCCTCCAGGGGCAGGTTTTTGGGCGGCCACGTGTGGTGGAGCACTGACCCGTCTTAAGGTGGGGTCATGCTGGATGGGCCTCGAGGAAGCACTGAGAAGCCTCAGCTCGGAAAGCTTCCGAGCGACCTGCGAGGATGTGACAGGACCCCTGCTGGCAGGGGCATGGCTGTCTCCTTCTGCAGCAGGCGTCGTCCTGATGGCGGGGCCCTGGTCCACTGGCTCAGGGACTAGGGTAAGTTTCTGGACGGTGGCTGGTGGGGTTGTACTGTTCCCTCACGGCGCAGGAGCAGCGGGCCGGGGCATGGGATGGCGGGGGGTCGGGGCCAGGGCTGCTGTTGTGTGGACTTTCTTGCAGCTGGTCTGGTGCGCCTTGCATCTCTTCTGGGACTCGAAGGGCAGGCTGCAGGATGCAAAAATCACTTCACCACAAACATAGCAGAAGTTATCTGCACTGTTCACACAAGTACGAGGCATCTCTGCTCACTTTGGCTAAACAGAAATGTGTCCCTTTGCAAAACCAAACACTGAGAAATAAGAGAGCACGACACTGTATGATTTCTAGAGCTGATATAGGGCAATTTGTTCAGCAGAGTGATGTAAGCTTCGTTATGATTGCATCATCCATGACTTCTAGGAATAACATGATGCAATTCATATCATGTATGACGCAATACCAGCTTCAGATTGCATCATTCATTGTTTTGCCTCAAAAGCAAGTACTGTCCAAACTCAGTCATAGATTTATTCATAGACCCAGTCAAAGATATATTTTAGTCATTTCTGGTTTAAATTGAGATCCCTTCCCTTTATAACTCACTTATCCTCCGCCATTCCCAAGTCAAGGGTCATATATACTGACCCAATAGCATATCTTGAAAACTAGAGCCAATCAACAATTTTAAGCATCATTTTCATTCTCAGTGACCCAGAATTAGTAAAGTTGGACTACATTTATTTCAGAAGCATTTTGGCTGTAGAGCAGTGTGATCAAAGATTTTAACTTTAACATTGTCTACATGTAAAGCTGAGGAGGTTTATTGCTTGATGCATAATGACCTAGATAACTTCCTTCATCGAGTCCATTTACAGAGCCATCATTGGGGACAGGCTTCCATAGATGAAGAGTGGTTATCATTTGTTCAAAAGTAGCCAGGAGACATCTTTACTGTTTGCCTCTGATCTCAAACCTGTTAAAGTCAGTTGAAAGAATCCCATTGCTTTCAGTGGACTTCAGATCAAGGTCTATTTGTCCCTCACACTTTTCCATTTACTTCATTATCTTGCATGTATCAGGTACTTATCCAATGTCTAAGTATACTTTCTAATGGTAATCTTGTGTTGTTACAGGAGACCCTGTTTCAATTATGTTGGACATTATTTCTTAATCTGTATGAATAAAAGGTTTATTTTTTCTCATTTTGATTCTTTACGCATAGAAACCTCTTTGTCTGTGTAACCAGCAATTCACCCCTCCCCCTTTCTGTGCACAAATTTGCAACTTGTAGTCTGCCAGAAAAATAGATTTTGCTAGGCATGCCCAGCAGAGCATAGATAAATGGGAAATGACTTGTCGCTTTTTATATCCTGATACTGGGCTAGAGAAAAGGGTTGAGAAAAGTGTCTGAATCAGATCTTGCTTACACCAGTATGAAACAAGAATACCTTCAGTGAAGTCAATGGAGTTCACTATTGAAAACCAGTGTAAGTGAGATCTGGATCAGATCCCAGTGATTAAATTTTACAATCATGCTTCTGTCCTGCCTCTGGGAGCATCTAGTCTTTGTTACTTAAGTTGAACTGACTGTGAATTATTATTGTTACTCTGTTGTTGTTTATTATGTGACTTGTGCAGATCAAGTGAGCCCAGTCAGGTGTTGAGTGACAGGGTTGGGTTTCCAGTGAGATTGATGGTTGGATGGTCAAGCTGGAGCTTGAGAGTTATAGGTTTAGGATTTAAGAAGTGGGAGGACTACTATCTTATTTACTTAAGCTGGATGCAGCGAGATTTAAGTTGTTTTATAACAAAGTTGCAACTCCATAGCCACTTAGCATTAGCCTTCTGTCATGTCAGTCATTTGGGTATGCTCTCATTAGGCTCTGGTGGCTGGTCAATAATCAATTCTAGAAGTTAAAATTCAGAAACATCCTAAGTTATCAAACATTCTATTTTATTTAAATGGCAACTAGCTAACGCTGAATAGTTTGCAGCTGATACAAACTGTGTTTTTAAAAGTATTATCCCATTCTGTCAGCTCCCCTTTTAGTTGTTGACTCCGAGTTTCTTTGTTGCAATATTTATAAGCCTTCTCTCATGTGTCTTTTAAAGAAATGTGAATTAGCCAAATAATGAAGCTAAAATTACAATCTGTTTGATAGCTGTTTGAATAGAAAATCAAAAACGTGCTGTTTTTCAGCAGCACTCTGGAGACTGCCTTCTTTTAGCAAAAGGTACTTGTTTTATTAGTTGTAAAGATAAAGGCTAATTAAATGTTACACAGCCTTTCAGTAATTCAAAAGCTCTACTAATCAGGAGTACCATACTGTTTAAAAAGTTATAACGCAAACAAGTCTGAAGAATGAACGGAATCCTTAGAAACAAGAACATATGTTAGCATGCCATCATGTCAATTACAATTTCAGCTCAACTTAAGGCATTGGGGACAGCACCTGTGCATTGTATGGATTGCTGCCCACCTCAGGAATTATAGTGCTGCACAAGGGGAGAGTTAATTGTAGTTGTTTTGAGAAATTCAATAATTCATACTGCATGTCTCAGATGAGAAACTCGGCATTTGGAAGAGTTATGCAAACTGTTAGATTCATTTACAAAAAGACTACAGACAACCATTGGCTAAGTTCAGACCTGTGCCCACTAGTAGTTTGCTTAAGTTTCTTCGCCTCAATAAACCACATTTGTTTCTTTCTAAAAGCTTTTTTACTCCATGATATTTATCAGGCTGCTCTTCTTGGTGGATTTCTGTTCCAGTCAGATGTATTGGGATACTCAATATGGGGCAAGTTATAAGACAGAGTTATATAGGTTGATACATTTCCTATGTCCATAACTGAGTGAACATACCATGTGGCCAATTTAGCAGAAGTCATTTTTGTGGTTGCTATCCATTTTTTCTTCTTCTTCAGAGAAAGAGTCTTCATTTCAGTTAAACTTGGAAAAACTACATATGAATCAGTACATTTCTGTCTCCTTCAATCCCCTTATAGGTGGACTGTCCTTAGCCTTACTGTGGTCACTCAAGAGTAAAATGTCTCCATGCACACTGCGTAGCCATGTTAGTGCAGCCTGGAGTGAAGCTCTGGATGAAAAGTAGAGG
This sequence comes from Gopherus evgoodei, assembly GCF_007399415.2. Lineage (NCBI taxonomy): Eukaryota > Metazoa > Chordata > Testudines > Testudinidae > Gopherus > Gopherus evgoodei. The sequence goes on along the minus strand of NC_044326.1, from coordinate 95,731,290 downwards.
CTGCATAACTACTACTGCCCTGGAAGCAAGTGCATATATAGGAGACAAGGAATGGATAGAACCATAGCTCTGAATTGATCTACAGGCGTGGAGGAGGGGGAGTAATCTGAAAAGAAGGGTGTATCATTACCCAAGTTACAATCTCATGAACAGATGTGTCCCCTCAGTTCTCCAACCTGGGGTGCCTTTTACACTGCTTTTCTGGGAGAGCAACCACTCCGGGTCTGCTCACACACAGCCTCCAGCATGTAAGTTATTCTCAGTTATAGTGTATGAGTGCTGTAGCCATCCACTCTTGAATTACACTGCAGAGAAACATCAGGAAATTCCCAGTCCCCAGAAGTGTCTGTCTTTTACTGCCCAGATCTCTCCTGGACAATACAAGCTCATATAAAGTCCATTATTGTATGAATAGACAATGTTATGCAAAAATTGAGTTTCCCAAAACTTCAGTTCAAACACACTGGTTTAAAACAATAAAACAAGTTTATTAAATACAAAAGATAAATTTTAAATGACTACAAGTAATGAGGCATAAAAGTCAGAATTGGTTACAAGCAAATAAAAGTAAAACACACCAATGACTAACTTAACAAACTACGTGAATTCTAAGCAAAATCTCTCTCACCACATTTCAGTAGTCCTATGGGCTGAATCACTTTTAGTCAGGATCCCTCCCCCAGTCCAATGCTGTATCCTTTGTTTTTCAAGTGTTGTTGTTGCCGTGGGTACAGAGAAAGGGACAGATAATTTGGGGTGTCTGATCTCCTTTCCTATAGTTCTTTCTGTTCTTTGAGAATCATATCCTTCAACTGAAGTTCAGGAGATGGAACGTATGAATGAACAGGAACTCCCAGCTGTTTATTTGTCAAGATGTAGATTTTCACGTGTCCTCTTTTCTGCCAACAAATGGCCACTTAACCACATGATGATCCATTTGATTTAGCTGACAGCTAGATGAGGCATCAGCTAGACTTTTGTCTCTGGGGAACTGGTTTGTGACTGCTATCCAGACTTGGAACGTGTCTTAATAATATCATAGAGTTGAATCTTATGACTTCACATACAATGTCGCCACACATTTTACCAGGACAATAATTATCAGCAAATTATGAGTTTTCAAATGATACCTCACAAAGCATACTTTATACAAGTTTTATCATAGTCCCATAAAAGTGGTGAACATAGGGGTACAGACTGTCACAGAGGGAAGACACTCACTCAACTCCAAGACGGTGAGGAATTGAGGAAGAAGTTATAATGTACGACATAGGGCTGAAACTAAATGCTCAAATCAAGTTTCAAGATTCTTTCTACCAAGCAATGGTATTTCTGAGATCAACAATGTATCTCAGCACTCTCTCATCTGCATTTTATATTTTGGTCACAATAATTATAGCCCACTTTTACAGGGAAAAATGTTTCTCCAAGATGAGAGCTGGGGTTAATTCAACTTTAAGTGCATCATCAAAGCAATGCAAAGCCAAATTTAGTGTATATGTTCACAGTGATATATAAGCATGGAAAAACAGGGTCCATTGAATGTTTTTGAATTTCTTGTTCTGTTCATGCAGACTGGATCACACACAACAATTGTGAACTCTTTTTTAATTGGGCTGTGGAGGCATTGCACAGGTTTAATTTTCAGGATAGGAGATGATTATGCTACAAGATTCAGCTAGTTCAGTTGAATGGTTTCATTCTGACTCCTTTTGTCTGTTCAGTTGATTGATATATTTGGGCTATTGATTTTCCTGTTACAAAATATGAGGTGCTCTGTTAAAGTTATTATCCCCAAGATTATTAGCTGGGCAGATACAATCACAATATACATGGTCTATCCCCAGAGCTATTTTACTGGGATATGATCTGTTCCGTGCAGAAACATTTTCACTGAGTGAAGACAGTTTATTAGAAAAATTATTTCTAGGACTTGGATATTTTCCAAATTATTGTAATATTAAATGCAAAGAACTACATTCGTGCCTCACTAATAAATTGAAATTAATACAAAGATTACTTGATGGTCTAATGAAATGAAATCTTGAAGACAATCTCAGCAAGTGTATTGTAACTCAAATCATTTACCTAGCAAAATATTCATGTGGGTCTCATGTTATGCAATGGAAAGCATATAATCAGTAGAAGCAGTACAAGACTGAAGCAAACAGGCAAAAACAACAGGAATCAGACATATGCAGAGCTGAGTGGTAAAGAAAACATTTAAACCATGCTCTTAAAAATGCTGAGAGAGGGAGCTTTCCTGAGAGGCTGAGTCAGAGAGCTCTAAATGGCAGGGGACAATAAGAGAGAGGGAAATGTGAAAATTAGACTGGAACACAATCCTGCACTCAATCAACACCCTGTGAAATCCTGTAAAAAGGACCCTGGGGGCCTCAAAATGGAACTGGAAAACTTGCAGCAATTGCAATCAGTCTGTTGAAAAGACGAAATGTGTATGAGTGATGTTGCAAGGAAGACAGCTTGTTCCAGGCTAGATGAAAAGTATGTTATATTTTGTTTGTTGTTGTTGGGACTTTTTTTTTATTATTTAATTATAATCCTCCTTTCCATGGCATTATTTTAGGCAACAGAACTGGACTTCAGTAAGTTGGCTTCAGAAAAGACCCTTCTTTGTTCATCAGCCAGGGCTCTGCAGCAGTCTAAAGCAGCACATCACACATAACAGACTCATTTTAAGTTTTCATACCATGAAAGATTTTGGACAGCCAAATATTCTGACTCAAAGAGATAGGGATGAGCTGGACTTACACACTGGCAGTTCTTTGCACCTGGCTGTGTCCACACCTGACTGCTGAATCAATCTTCATGTTAGGATAAATCAGATCAGGAAAAACAACAACAACAACAACAGAGAAGAATGGAACAAAGATGTGTGGGGTGGTGAACTGGCTGTAGAATGGCCAAAGAAGCATGTATTACCTACAAGTAACATTTTGTAAACATATATTTTTAAAAAATTCAAAATGGAAAAAAAGTCCTTTGCAAATGATATAGTATTGGAATGTGGGGAATAGTGAAAGGATGAGAGTTTGTGACTGCTATGGCCTAAGAATACATTTAATGAAAGAGTAACTAACTTTCCCCTCCCCTACTCAAATCTTTAGTTCTGGAAGCAGGGGGAGGACAGAGGGCATAGTGCTTGAAGATCAAGAAACAAAAGGAAAAAATGCAGTTTGAAGCATGAAAGCCCCCAGAGGGAGGTAGAGTAAGGTCTAGGAGAGAAGGAATGATACTTAAAAACAAAACAAAACAAAACAGAACAAAAACAACTATTAGGCAAAATAACAATACATTGAAATGAAAACAGAGGCTGCCTTCATGGAGGCAAAATAGCTATCTCAAGATAAAATCCTACAGGAAACGTGGCATAGTAGTTTTACCTCAATGTAGTTTTTTGAGGAGAATCCTGGGTAGGAGGTATATGGTTAATTTTTTGAGGTTAAAAACTACCTGTTTCTTGTCTCAACTAAGGCTTAACATTAAGAGGTATCTCGTTAGCTTTCTCTATATGAAAACTTAAAACTTTTTTGCAGCAAAGATGTAGCCAAAAAGAATTCAGAAAAAAAATGGTCATTGATTGAGCACAATTGTCACCGTGGTATGTGCTTTGGTAACTACACCGATCTCTGGGAATGGTTGTACTGAATGATAGATATATACTGTTGTAGAAATTTCCAATGTGTGGTTTGCCATTTTAGACAGTATGTGCTTTGGAAAACAATTTTAAAATAGAAAAAAATGTTACTCTTTAAAAGATTTACATATGAAAGAAATATGCAAAACTCATTAGGTTCTGGATTTTTGGAGCCTGATTTCCATTTGCACTATGACCTGTTTACATGTCCTTGGTGGTGAAAAGAGGCCATGATGTGGGAGTAATTACATTTAAACCCCCTCTAAGTCCCCTACAGTGAGATAAAGTGTCCTAAGTGTCAATAAGAATCAGGTCCACAGAGGAGCAGCTGGCTACACAGTACATTTTCTTGCCTTTCCCTTAGATGATGAGCTTCACATGTACTAGAGGTGCAGCAGAAAACTTATAACAGGAGTAAGTATTGTTGAAACAGTGGATGTATTGTCTCTTTCTACAGAGCTGAACTGCATCCAGACAGAGGGAGTCAGAGATGGGGCCTTGTGTATTTCCAACAGCAGACACAATTATATGTCCACCTCAAAAAATCTAACTTTGTTTCTGTGGAATTATTTTTAATCAAGTTGTGTTTTTTGAGTAACATCCTAAACTCCCTCATTTCCTAAGAACTCTAAGAAGCAAGAGCCTTGATTGTCATTTACACTAAGGTTTCATTATTTACTCTCACTTTAAGGCATTTTTGTACTGTCAGAATCAGATCCTGAATATGTAATAAAGCTATGCTTTCATATATTACTCTCTTACCTATTCTCTACTGGGTAGGAAACATAGCACATTATATTATGATAGATTTATGACCACATCTTCTCTCTCTCACTCTTCTCTCTGTGGTTACATTAACCATATGTAGACTGATAAAATATACTGCATTCATGTGACTGGTAGTCCCTGAAGAGACTTTGTCAGGTTTAATGTGCTTCTTACCGAGGCAGATTGTTTTACATTTAATTAGTATCTGTCTCTCCCTTTTTGGGGTGGATGAATACTAGTGTCTTATCTACTTACTTTGCAACATTTTTGCAGATAGTTATTGACTATAATCAGTATTTGACCTCTTCTATTGTTTTATTAATATAATATAGTACATTATGTATTTTTTATTGCTTTCATGGATAACACTAGCAGATACATTATAATACTATGTAAGAACTAGGTATTAATTATTATTGCCCCAATCATGTAAACAGCTCTTCTTGGAGCCTTGTTGCTGACAGAGGGCAGGAGAGATCTTGTGCCGGTGCAGATTAATTTGACTGTCACACGTTCTCTGAGATCTGCACACATTCTCTTTGATCCTCTGAGTTTTGTGTTCTGAATCAGCACCCCTTGTTTCTTTCAAGTATAAGCAAACACTTTTTTCCAATGTGGAAATATGAAGGACAAACTTCCTGTCCCATACACAAAAAATAATCTTCTTAAGGAATGATATGGCCCCAAGTAAAAATATTTTTATATTATTAATATAAATACTTTTCCCATGTTTTCTCCACTGTGAAAATTTCTCTTTACCAGAAACCCTCTATATCTCATGGTCTATCACTATCACTCCCAAGTGAGTTACTCAATTCATCACAGCTTTTAACATTGTCTTACTTATACAAAAGAGGTGTCAGATGTATTGTCTTTTCTGTGTTATGTTATTTAGCTTTATGGAGAAGATGAAAAGTGCAATCAGTGTGAACAGCAAAATGATCGTGTTTGGTGCTCTAAAATAGAGGAAGCTTTGGGAAAAAAATAAAACAGAAAAGTTTTTAATAAATGACAAGATCTATTCAGAAGTTTTATATTGCTAACAATTCAAAATTAATCTAAGATGTTGGGCTTGTTTTATGGAAACCTTTTGTCTATAAAGGTATCCAGTGGTGGCATCAAATTTTTCATTTTCAGATGTTTGCATTTTTTCTGTATATTTGTAGTACTATTTATCAGGCCTCTATGCAGAGGAAACTGATGATCATGGTGCAGTTTAATATTTGGCTGAAGTCCCACCATCCCACTCTGCTTTAAAGCTTGAATAGTCCAAAGCATAGGCCTGACTCACTGCTACGTTACTCCAGTTGCACCCACTATAATTCCAACTATTTTACTGGAATTATGTTGGGATAAAACTGGTTTGCAAAGTGATGTGGGATATAGTTTTGGAATTAAGCAACTAATTATAATGGTCAAAGCATTTCATTGCATTCAGTGCCTTTAATTAATTTCATAAATGTATTCGTGTGAGTAAAGGGTTGCCTAGTTATTTTTAAGTTAGTCCATACATTATGCCAGTGGTTACTTCTTCACACATGGTTAATACTCATCATATGCTTGGTTCTAAACAGCCTGCATTAGATTAGAAGGCCCATGGTTTCTTTTGAAGTCACTGAAAGTTTTGCCATTATCTTCAGTGGTACTAAAACAGTGACGAGAGGAGATTTATAACAAAAATGTCATTGTGCTGGTTTCTGATCAGTTTAAGGAAGACAGAGGATGTAAGATAAGAGGATGTATTTTAATGAATAAACATTTCCTTGATTTCATTAGAGAATAAGTTCACCAAAGGAATAGGTTCTTATTATTGCTGAAGAAATAAAACAAAAGGTTAATGAAACAGGCAGATAAAATTATGAATTGGTTTTGCTGGTCAAAATCTCACACCAAAAGGCTCCTTACAAAAACGCCACTGGATACCAGAACTGTGAGTCACTGTCACTTTCTAGTCCACTGATATTCTCAGGAGAGCTAATCATTATGTAATTATTTTCTCGAGACAGACAGTATCAACAGCTAGTTTTGCATGGATTTTATGACATGCTAATTTTCCATCTGTCCTGTGTAATATAGACTGTGTACTTTAGTTCATTCACCATATCTTAATAAGTAAGATACAGGAACAGAATGTGTGTTCATGCCTTCAAAAGGCTAGGAGCCTATCAATTTATTCATGTAGTTCCTAAGGACTAAATTTTCCATCTCAAACATGTCTTCAGCCTCAGTTATCAATGACTTCTGGTTAACACAACAACTTTTTTGTGGCATGAATACTCTCTTAGGCTCAGAGACTTATGGAATTTGTAATACTTATCCACAGTAACTTCAGCAGATCCAAACAGATGGCTGACATTTCTGCCATTATGCTGGGACACAAAATGTAAGAAACTGTTGTCCTAGCATGTGTAACTAGAATCAGTCAGGAAGGATTCAAGATGTAGCATGAACTTTAATTTTCTTGTAAATTTTATAGCTTTTTTTTCTGATCCATTCTTTCTCAGATGGCACAGGGACTGTCTGTAAGGCATGTGTAGCAAGGATGAAAGGGGAGACACATTCATATTCAGACTTCTCTAAACATTAATCTAGCCCATTAGCTCTCTTGATGTGCCCACCTCTTAGTTGTATCTCTGAATTCTTCAGATCCACTGTAAAGAATAAGTAGGTCACTATGAATAGGGAATAAACAAAGGAGAACAAAGAAGTCTCAGAAAATGAAAATCAGGAATAGAGAGTATAAAAAAGGTAATAAGATAAAGGTGCCAAACTCCCTTCACCCCTAAGTTTGCTGTGTAAAAAAAAAAACAAAAAACACACACACACAAAATAGGCATCAATATGGTAACAGAAATTCCATGTACCATTTGCTTCAGTGTTATGCCTTGATATATGTATAGCCTTATGAGTCAGCAACAACTCCTGTGTTAAAAAGTGTTAAAAAGTTGCATAAAATGGCAAAAGGAGTTAAGCAATATTCGTGTATAAGGTGAGATTAGTGGTGCTACTTAAATAGAGTGAGCTGATATGACAATGATTAAAACATGAGCTTGCAAGTTGCAATGAGCTTGCATTGCTTTTCCTCTTTTTAATTTATTAAAATACTCAGAATAAAGAGAATTTTCATAGTAGTTATTGTTTCATTGCCTTTAATAGGACCTGTAATTGATGTGATAAATGGTTTGAAAAGTTATCTAATTTCACTGTACTTTCTGCAAATTCCTCTTTGTCCTTTGAAGTACTGATATTTAGTAGAAAGTAGTAGACTAATAGAAACAAATAATTCAAAATCCCAAAGGAGAAAATTATCATATCTTCTGGGGTTTTAGAATAAAAAGGACATCTGAGACATCCATGCATCCAGTATGACAAAGCTACACAAAATTCTTGTAAGTTTCAAATGACCTTGGCTACCTTGGTCTCCCCTTTCCTGTGGAAGCCCAGACTTTTCCTTTCCTGAGATTTTATTTCCCCTACCAGCTGGCCTCAAAAGACAATTGGTGAGAGGAGAGGTGTAGCTGGCTCATTTCTGAGACTCCCACAGGGGTGAATGGTCAAACAGCTAAGCCCAAAAAACTGGGAGGAAGTGAAGGTGCTGCAGAAACCTAAAGTTACTGCAGTGTGGGGAGACAGGAGGAGTTGGTTTGGTGGATGAATCCCAACTGTTCATAAACATTAGTTTGATTTAAAAACTTGAAACTTTGACAAAGTTAATCAAGTTAATCCCTAAGTTTTGGAAACCTTTCTTAGTAACTCTTGTCCCAGTTTCAAGAAAGCCTGGGTCAAGTTATGATTCTGTATAAAATTTGAAAAAATTATGATCCCCGATAATTTTACTGTAAAGCCAACTGAAACTTAGCAACTACAACTGAGTCTGTGTTATTGAATTGAGTCACAACAACATTCAAAATGAAACTGAATATGTGTTAGATATATGTAAGTCATGCTGATCAAAACCAAAGGAAATATTTGCAGGCACCCTAAGAAATTAAAGCAAGGTTTCATATAGCTCCAGTGACGTTACCTCCAAAATGTTAGCAATTTTTCCTGTTAATATTAACATCATTATTTTATCATTAAGTTAGATTTATCAGGGTGAAATACTACAGTGAAAGCACACACTGAAAAGGTAAAACAGATGACAAGAAATGTATGCAGCAGCCTACAGTGTGCCTGTCATGAACACTTTTAAATGTTTATTTTTATTTTTCTTCTCTGCTTACAGCACCAGAAGTGTAAAAGAGTAAAAAGGAAAACAGTGGTGTTCTTGTTACCACATGGGCAGTTCTTAAAATGTAATCAGGAAGACATTATGTTGATGGATATGGCATGATATACATTACAATTGTGAGATGAGAGAGACACACATAGAAGAGACTCAGTGTATGTCTACACTATGAAATTAGGTTGAATTTATAGATGTCGTTTTTTTAAAAATTGTTTTTATATAGTCGATTGTGTGTGTCTCCACAAAAAATGCTCCAAGTGCATTAAGTCAGCGGACTGTACCGAGGCTACATGTTGTCAGCCCCCCCACCCCCTTCCTTCCTCCATGAAAGCAATGGCAGACAATCATTTTGCACCTTTTTTCCTGGGTTACCTCTGCAGACACCATACCACAGCAAGCATGGAGCCCGCACAGCTGACTATCACCATGTCTCCTTGGTGATGGCAGACGTGGGACTGCATTGCTGCACAGCAGCAGTTCATTGCCTTTTGGCAGCAGATGGTGCGTTATGACTGGTGGCTGTCATTGTCATATTCCTGGGTGCTCTTTTAGCCGACCTCAATGAGGTCAGTCAGAGGTGTCTGGGCAGACATGGAAGAGACTCAGCCAGGTCATTCTCATCTTCTGGAGAGCACCCAGGAGATGACGATGGCTAGCAGTCAAACTGCACCATCTGCTGCCAGCCTAATGACGTAAAAGATAGATGGAGTGGATCAAAACCAGAAATAGACCCAATTTGTTTGGTTTTCATGTGCTTCCTCCCTCCCTCATTCCCTCCGTGAAATCAACAGCCTGCTAAACCCAGGGTTTTGAGTTCAATCCTTGAGGGGGCCATTCTGTGTGACAGTTGTTTGTGTTTCTCCTTGATGCAAAGCCACCCCCTTTGTGGACTTTAATTCCCTGTAAGCCTTGTTATCAGTCGCCCCTCTCTCCGTCAGAGCAGTCAATCGTTCTGCACCTTTTTTCAGCCCAGACACCATAGTACTGGGATCATGGAGCTCTTTCAGATTACCGCAGCAATTATGAGCACTGTAAACAGCACGCGCATTATCCTGGAGTATATGCAGAACAAGAACCTGCCAAAGCAAAACCAGGAGAGGAGGCGATGGCAGATCGTTGACGAGAGTGAGGAGGACATGGTCATGGCCATAGACTTCTAGCAAAGTATGGGCCCTGGCAATTTAAACATCATGGTGTTAATAGGGCAAGTTCATGCTGTGGAATGTTGATTCTGGGCCAGGAAAACAAGCACAAACTGGTGGGACTGCATAGTGTTGCAGGTCTCGGATGATTCCCAGTGGCTCTGAAACTTTTGAATGCATAAGGGCATTTTCATGGAACTTTGTGACTTGCTTTCCCTTGCCCTGAAGTGCCAGAATACCAAGATGAGAGCAAACCTCACAGCTGAGAAGCAAGTGGCGATAGCCCTGTGGAAGCTTGCAACGCCAGACAGCTACCGGTCAGTCGGGCATCAATTTGGAGTGGGCAAATCAACTGTAGCGGCTGCTGTGATCCAAGTAGCCAACACAAACAAAGAGCTGCTGATATCAAGGGTAGTGACTCTGGGAAATGTGCAGGTCATAGTGGATGGCTTTGCTGAAATGGGATTTCCTAACTGTTGTGGGGTGATAGATGGAACCCATATCCCTGTCTTGGCATCAGAGCACCAAGGCAGTGAGTACATAAACTGAAAGGGGTACTTTTCAATGCTGCTGCAACATTGGTGGATCACAAGGGACATTTCATCAGTGTCAACATGGGATGACCGGGAAAGGTACATGTTGCTCGTGTCTTCAGGAACTCTGGTCTGTTTGAACAGCTGCAGGAAGGGACTTTCTTCTCAGATCAGAAAATAACCGTTGGGGATGTTGAAATGCCTATAATTGTCCTTGGGAACCCAGCCTACCCGTTAATACCATGGCTCATGAAGCCATACACAGGCAGCCTGGACAGCAGTTAGGAGCTGTTCAACTATAGGCTGAGCAAGTGCAGAATGGTGGTAGAATGTGCATTTGAACATTTAAAAGCTTGCTGGCACAGTTTACTGACTCGGATAGACCTCAGTGAAACCAATATTCCAATTGTTATTACTGCTTGCTGTGCTCTCCACAATATCTGTGAGAGTAATGGGGAGACATTTATGGCAGGGTGGGAGGTTGAGGCAAATTGCCTGGAAGCTGATTATGCGCATCCAGACACCAGGGTGGTTAGAAGAGTACAGGAGGATGCAATGCGAACCAGAGAAGCTTTGAAAACCAGTTTCATGACTGGCCAGACTACAGTGTGAAAGTTCTGTTTGTTTCTCCTTGATGAACCCTCATCCCCCTTGGTTCACTCTACTTCTCTGTAAGCTAGCCACCCTCCCCTCCCCACTCCGATCACCGCTTGCAGAAGCAATAAAGTCATTGTTGCTTCACTTTCATGCATTCTTTATTAATTCATCACACAAATAGAGGGATAACTGCCAACGTACCCCGGGAGGGGTGAGGGAGGAGGGAAGCACCGGGTGGGGTGGGGGAGGACGGAAGGACAAGGCCACACTGAACTTGAAAACTTGAAAACTTGAAAACTTATTGAAGGCCAGCATTCTGTTGCTTGGGCAATCCTCTGGGGTGGAGCGGCTGGGTGTCCGGAGGCCACCCCACCACATTCTTGAGCATAAGGGTGAGGAAGCAATGGAACTTGGGGAGGAAGGCGGTTGGTTACACAGGGACTGTAGCAGCGGTCTGTTCTCCTGCTGCCTTTCCTGCAGCTCAGCCATATGCTGGGGCATATGAGTTTGATCTTCCAGCAGCCTGAGCATCTATTCTTGCCTCCTATCAGCAAGCTGATGCCACCTATCATCTTCAGCCCGCCACTTACTCTTTTCAGCCCGTCACCTCTCCTTGCGTTCATATTGTGCTTTCCTGCACTCTAACATTGTCTGCCTCCACACATTCTGCTGTACCCTGTCAGTGTGGGAGGACAGCAGGAACTCAGAAAACATTTCATCCTGAGTGCTTTTTTTTTGCCTTCTAATCTTCACCTGCCTCTGTGAAGGAGAAACATTTGTATCTGGTGGAGGAAAAGGGAGAGTGGTAGTTAAAGAGACACATTTTATAGAACGAGTACACTTTTATGTTAAACCTTGCTGTTCACATTACACAGCACATGTGCTTTCATTACAAGGTCGCATTTTGCCTCTTGTACTGAGGGCCTGCTGGTTTGGTGTGAGATATCACTCACACGTCACCCCTCACCCCAACGTGTGGCTAACAGTGGGGAACATTTGTGTTTAGCCACAGCCAAACAACTGAGCAGGAATGGGGACTTCTGAATGTCCCCTTAATAAAAGCCCCCTATTTCAATCAGGTGACTATGGATGATATCATTCTCCTGTGGATAACACTGCAAGATAAAGAACGGATGTTGTTTGAATGCCAGCAAACACCAGGACCGTACGCTGCCATGCTTTGTTATGCAATGCTTCTCAACTACGTTCTACTGGCTTGGCATAGTAAAGCGTCCTACCATGGCAAATGGAATAAGGCCACCCTCCCCAGAAACCTTTTGCAAAGGCTTTGGGAATACATCCGGGAGAGCTTTATGGAGATGTGCCTGGAGGATTTCCGCTCCATCCCCATACACGTTAACAGACTTTTCCAGTAACTGTACTGGTCGCGAATGCCAGGGCAAATGAATCATTAAACATGCTTTCTTTTAAACCATGTGTTATATTTACAAAGGTACACTCACCAGAAGTCCCTTTTCCACCTTCAGGGTCCGGGAGCATGCCTTGGGTGGGTCTGAGGGTTACTGGCTCCAGGTCCAGGGTGAAAAACATATCTTGGCTGTAGGGGAAACCGGTTTCTCCACTTTCTTGCTGTGAGCTATTTTTAGTCTCTTCATCATCATCTTCCTCATCCCCAAAACCCGCTTCTGTGTTGCGTGATTCTCCATTGACGGAGTCAAAGCACAGGGTTAGTGTACTGGTGGCTGCACCCACTAGCATGGCATGCAGCTCATCATAGAAGTGACATGTTCTGGGCTCTGATCCGGAGCGGTCATTTGCCTCTCTGGTTTTTTGGTAGGCTTGCCTTAGCTCCTTAATTTTCACTCGGCACTGCTGTGCGTCCTTGTTATGATCTCTGTCTTTCAAGCCCTTGGAGACTTTTTCTAATGTTCTGGTGTTTCGTTTACTTGAACAGAGTTCAGCTAGCACGGATTCATCTCCCCATACAGTGATCAGATCCTGTACCTCCTGTTCGATCCATGATGGAATTCTTTTGCGATCCTGGGACTCCATCATGGTCACCTCTGCTGATGAGATCTGCACTCACCTGCACCTTTCCACTCAGGCCAAACAGGAAATGAGATTCAAAAGTTTGTGGGTCTTTTTCTGTCTACCTGGCCAGTGCATCTGAGTTAAGAGCACTCTCCAGAGCGGTCACAATGGAGCACTCTGAGATAGCTCCTGGAGGCCAATACTGTCGAATTGCATCCACACTGCTCCAAATTTGAACCAGCAAGGCCGATTTCAGCGCTAATCCCCTCATTGGAGGTGGAATAAAGAAATCAATTTAAAGAGCACTTTAGGTTGAAAAAAAGGGCTTTGTCGTGTGGATGAGTCCAGGCTTAAATCGAGGTAACACTGCTAAATTCAACCTAAAATCGTAGTGTAGACCAGGCCTCAGAGGAAACTTATTAGAAGGAGGAGTAAAAGAGGGCAAAAGGCAATAAAAATTAAAGGACATGAAAGCAATGCTGGAAGGAAAGAAAGAGGGCCAAGAGTCATGTCTATCTGTACTAATGGCAAGTAAGCATCCTAAAGACAACATAATTATTGTAAGTTTTTCTTCTCTAAAACCTAAAGACAGCAGCAGCGTGAATCTGCTCCTGGCATACAAAAGGTGTCAATAGGATAAAGGTTCTAATCCATCTCTAAATGTTGAAACTACATGTTCAAGTGATTATGAAATTCTATTAAATGGGTTCTCTAATAGCTAACGCCTTGAGAATAATAGCTAACGCCTCTTAAGAATTATGCACTGCAAGGAAAATGTAGAAGTTGCATTATTCTTCTTGAATTATTGTTGATTGAGTTTAATCATCTTTGACAATGGAACAAGAGAGGAGCATTCCAACAAGAATTAGGGTCTGTTTTGCCATATTGCCAATTACACAAAATAGTTACAAATATATATGTTTTTCTATGCCTATATTTTATCATACATAAGTAGATCTCATAGGAAAACAAAATTTTCCATGAAATTTGGACATTTCTAAATTTATTATTTTTCACGTAATGGAAATTAATGTTTCCAAATCAACTTGTTTTTCTAGAGTTACCTTATCAGAACATTTTGTTTCAATAATATCATTTCATTTTGATAATGTCAAAATATCATAATATTATAAATGAGCCCAAATGAACCAAGAAAGTGAAAATGAAATACATTTCAATTTCAAATCATTTAGAATTTTTTCCATTGAAAATGTATTCGAAATCAAAACAATCCCATGAAATATTTCAATTCTGACAAAACAACATTTTACGCCAGGAAACTGTTCTGTCAAAAAAATTTCACCCAGCTTTAGTTATAAGCTAGGCACCTCTGTTCCAAATTGGAACCACTATAAGATTATTCAGCCAGTAAATGGTTCTCTCTCTGCTTCAGTAGATGTGAAGAGTAAACATTTTTTCCCTGCTGTGCTGGACTGCAAACAGCCAACTCATCACAAATAGGCTTTTTCATCCTATCCTCACCCAGGTAGGTCATGCTTCACACAGCATGTGGAATCAGGGGGAGATTCAGAGGACAGGGAGGAGTGGAGAGAGAGAGAGCAAGAGAGAGAGAGAGAGAGCACCCTTAACCAGTACCATTTTTTACTCTCCACAACTGCTGCAGAGGAAAATGATAAAGAAGAAGAGACTCTTCCTCTCATGACAACTTAGGTCAGTGTGCTCTCTTTTTTGTGAAAGAGGCAGTGACAGTACAATGTCTGCCTCACAGAATTTCATTCTCTCATTACAGCATTCAAGATGCAGTTACGACTGACCACGTGCTCTCTAAGTCCTCATGTGTTTATTCATATCCAGTAGTTGAGTTTGAGACAGTCAGACGGGCAGCCACTAGATTCTGGATACAAACTACCGCAGCATTTTATTTTAACTGCAGGGCTGCTGTGCAAGATGAATCGCTCTTTACATTAACCAATTGGTACATGGTATTTTCACTTTATTTTCAGTGTAGCCAATACTGTGCCCCATTTTATGTTTGTGTCTATGTATACCACCACCTGAACTTTATCTGTTACTATTATTGATTATGGTTACCCACCAGGACCACCTCTCTCTATATTCGGTAACTCAGAGACTCCTTTTTTTATGTGTTACTCATCTTTGGCCTTTTGCAACACTCTTTATTGAGAGAGGACTTTTCCATCTGTGCTTTTAGACTGAAACAAGGGACCTCAGAACTCTTTTCTTTATTGGCCCCCTTTTAAAGGTTATCTCTGTGTGTGTGTGTATATATCCCTTCAACGATAGAACTACATGAAGTTCCCACTCAAACAGCTGAAGTCTGAATAAATTTTGTTTTATAAGACAAGTAGAGAAAACATAATCTAAAGCAAAACAAATAGTACTTGCTTTAACATATCCAGATTTAATCATTGTCTAGAAAAGTCTATTACATCTTAAATGACGAAATAATAAAAATATCACCCCGAATCTTTTCTAGAGGGCAAACTCCCAGGTCTGACCTTCCCTGTCAGCAATCCAGCAGCCCATCTTTTGAAAAGTTAGTCCAAGTCTGTGGCATTGTCTAGATTAAAATTTTGAATGTGTTCGCTAACATGTTAAATAGACCAGCATGGACAAGGCAATGTGACTTGAGGGGAAAAAGGTATTTATTTACCGCTTGTTAGTGAGCTCTTAGCTACTGCCACATTGCAAAATCTTAGCTTTGAGGAGACAGTTTGTAGTTTCAAGATGTGTTAGCATATCAAGGTTAACTCTTGGGGAGTACCTAGAAAGCCCAACATATGTTAGCTAACAAATTCAGAATCCAAGTCAAGACAAGGCTTGTGTGTCCATGTTTGAGAATGAGCTAGTCAAAGGCCTGGTCTACACTACGCGTTTAAACCGATTTTAGCAGCTTTAAACCGATTTAACGCTGCACGCATCCACACAATGTGGCCCTTTATATCAATATAAAAGGCTCTTTAAACTGGTTTCTGTACTCCTCCCCAACGAGAGGAGTAGCGCTGAAATCGGTGTTACCATATCGAATTAGGGTTAGTGTGGCCGCAAATCGACGGTATTGGCCTCCGGACGGTATCCCACAGTGCACCATTGTAACTGCTCTGGACAGCAATCTGAACTCAGAGGCACTGGCCAGGTAGACAGGAAAAGCCCTGCGAACTTTTGAATTTCATTTCCTGTTTGGCCAGCGTGGAGAGCTCACCAGCACAGGTGACCACGCAGAGCTCATCAGCACAGGTAACAATGCAGTCTCCTGAGAATCGAAAAAGAGCTCCAGCATGGACCGCACGGGAGGTACTGGATCTGATCGCTATATGGGGAGAGGATTCTGTGCTAACAGAATTCCGTTCCAAAAGACGAAATGAAAAAACATTTGAAAAAATTTCCAAGGCTATGATGGAGAAAGGCCACACCAAGGATACAGTGCAGTGCAGAGTGAAAGTTAAAGAGCTCAGACAAGCCTACCAGAAAACCAAAGAAGCAAACAGAAGGTCCGGGGCAGGGCCAAAAACACGCTGCTTCTATGCTGAGCTGCATGCAACTCTGGGGGTTCTGCCACCACTACCCCACCCCTGTCCGTGGATTCTGAGGTGGGGTTGATAATCTCAGCCATGCCTGAGGATTCTGAGGACAGGGAAGATGAGGAAGAGGAAGAGGAGGACGAGCCTGCAGAAAGCACACAGCACTCCGTTCTCCCTAACAGCCAGGAGCTTTTTCTCACCCAGACGGAATTACCCTCCCAGACCTCCCAAGCCAGCAGCCCAGACAATGAAGCCATTGAAGCGACCTCTGGTGAGTGTACCTTTGTAAATATAAAACATGGTTTAAAAGCAAGCATTTTTTAATGGTTGATTTGCCCTGAGGACTTGGGATGCATTCACGGCCAGTACAGTTATTGGAAAAGTTTGTTAACATGTCTGGGGATGGAGTGGAAATCCTCCGGGGACATCTCCATGAAGCTCTCCTGGAGGTACTCCAAAAGCCTTTGCAGAAGGTTTCTGGGCAAGGCAGCCTTATTCCGTCCACCATGGTAGGACACTTGACCACGCCATGCATGTAGCAAGTAATCGGGTATCATTGCATGACAAAGCCTAGCTGCGTATAGTCCCGGTGATTGCTGGCATTCAAGCAACATCCGTTCTTTATCTCGCTGTGTTACTCTCAGGAGAGTGATGTCATTTATAGTAACCTGGTTGAAATTCAGGAATTTAATTAAGGGGACAGAGGTGGCCATTCCTACTGGCCTGTTTGCCTGTTGCTTAAAAGAAATCCTTCCTTGCAGGTAGCCAAGCAGGGGGAGGGGAGTGGGGGTAATGGCGCTGAGCTTTTTTGCGTTTGGCTAGCAGGGATCTTCCCTGCTACCAGCCACTCGGTGGGGGTGAGGGAAAGGGGGGTGATTAGCAGTGAGCTTCCATGATACCAGCCACGCGGTGGGGGGAGGGGTAAAGCGATCATCCCAGAGAATTGGATGGGGGGGTGGTTTCTGCTGCTGCATGTTAACAGGAAAGAAGCAGCACTGAACGGGCTTTGCTTGATATTTGGGAAAGGAGGGCACTGTGTATATGAAGGCTGCAGAAGCCGAAAGACAATGGCTTACCATGGCCGCATGCAAGCTGAATTCTGCTGCCTGGACCTGCGTCTGTGAGATCTCTAACACCAGAGCCGCAGGCACTCAATATTAAGATGCAAAATGCGACCTTGAAGTGAAATCACATGTGCTATGTAAGGTGAATAGTCTTGTTCACTGTGAAAGAATATAACCATTGTTCTGTAAAATGTATCTTTTAAATGCTTCTCTCCCTTTTTTACCTCCCTCATGCAACTTCAAATTTTTCAAGCCTCCCTACTCCATCCCGAAGGCTAGCTCAGATAAGGCGGAGAAAAAAAAAACACGAGATGAAATGCTCTCGGAAATCATGGAAGTAACCTGCAATGAAAGAGCTCATCTGAATGAGTGGAAGGATGTGGTATCAAATTACAAGAAAGATGCCAGTGAACATGAGGACAGGAGGGACCAACGTGAGGATAGGAGGGACGAACGTGAGGAGAGGAGAGGCGCTCGAGATGAGAGGTGGCGGCAGAAATATCAGAGGTGTAGGCAGGAAGATCAGCGGTGGTGGGATGCAACGCTAGGGCTGCTGCGTGATCAAACTGACATTCTCCGACGTCTGGTGGAGCTTCAGGAACAGCAGCAGGGTCACAGAGTGCCGCTGCAGCCCCTGTGTAACCACCTTCACCACTCACCATGTTCTATATCTTCCTCACCCAGACATGTAAGAACGCGTGGGGGAAGGCTTCGTGCACCCGCCCACTCCACCCCCGTGGACAGCCCAACCAAAAGGCTGTCATTACTTTGAAATATTTTTAGTGGTCTTTTCCTTCTCTCCTATCCTCCTCCCAAACCCCACCCGAGATACCTTGCCAGTTCTCTCTCTCTTTTTATAATGACTTTTTAATAAAGAATACATGATTTTTAAACTATAGTGACTTTATTTCCTTACGCAAGCTGTAATCGAAGGGGGAGGGTGGGTTGCTTACAGGGAATGAGTCAATCAAGGGGGGAGTTCATCAAGGGGAAACAAACACAACAGTCACATTGTACCCTGGCCCATGATGAAACTCATTTTCAAAGCTTCTCTGATACGCACCGCTTCATGGTGTGCTCTTCTAATTGCCCTGGTGTCTGGCTGTGCGTAATCAGCGGCCAGGTGATTTGCTTCAGCCTCCCACCCCGCCATAAAGGTCTCCCCCTTACTCTCACAGAGATTGTGGAGCACACAGCAAGCAGCAATAACAAAGGGGACATTGGTTTGGCTGAGGTCAGACCAAGTGAGTAATGTGCACCACTGAGCCTTTAAATGGCCAAATGCACATTCTACGACCATTCTGCACTTGCTCAGCCTGTAGTTGAACTGCTCCTGACTACTGTCCAGGCTGCCTGTGTATGGCTTCATAAGCCATGGCATCAAGGGGTTGGCTGGGTCCCCCAGGATAACTACAGGCATTTCAACATCCCCAACTGTTATTTTCTGCTCTGGGAAGTAATCCCCTTGCTGCAGCCGTTTAAACAGAACAGTGCTTCTGAAGACGCGAGTGTCATGAACCCTTCCTGGCCATCCCACGTGGATGTTGGTGAAACATCCCTTGTGATCCACCAGTGCTTGCAGCACCATGGAAAAGTACCTCTTGTGGTTTATGTACTGGGTGCCCTGGTGCTCCGGTGCCAAGATAGGTATATGGGTTCCATCTATCGCCCCACCACAGTTAGAGAATCCCATTGCAGCAAAGCCATCCACTATGACCTGCACATTTCCCAGAGTCACAACCTTTTGTAGCAGCAGCTTAATGATTGCTTTGGCTACTTGCATCACAGCAGCCCCCACAGTAGATTTTCCCACTCCAAATTTATTCCCTACTGACCGGTGGCTGTCTGGCGTTGCAAGCTTCCAGAGGGCTATTGCCACTCGCTTCTCTACTGTGAGGGCTGCTCTCATCTTGGTATTATGGCATTTCAGGACAGGGGAAAGCAAGTCACAAAGTTCCATGAAAGTGCCCTTACACATGAGAAAGTTTCGCAGCCACTGCGAATAGTCCCAAACCTGCAAAACTATGTGGTCCCATCAGTTTGTGCTTGTTTCCAGGGCCCAAAATCGGCGTTCAATGGCTAGAACCTGTCCCATTACCAGTATGATCTCCAAAGCGCAGGGGCCCGAGGTTTGAGAGAATTCTGTGTCCATGTCCTCATCAGTCTCGTCGCCGCGCTGCTGTAGCCACCTCCTCCTCGCCTGCTTTGCAGGTCGGTTCAGCATAGACTGCACGAGAATGCACGAGGTGTTTACAACATCCACGATTGCGGTCTTGATCTGAGCAGGGTCTATGCTTGCTGTGCTATGGCGTTTGCACAGTTCAGCCAGGAAAAAAGGTGCAAAATGGTTGTCTGCTGCTTTCAAGGAGGGAGGGGTGAGACTGTACCCAGAACCACCTGCAACAATGTTTTTTGCCCCATCAGGCACTGGGATCTCAACCCAGAATTCCAAGGGGCCGGGGAGACTGTGGGAACTATTGGGATAGCTGTGAGATAGCTACCCACAGTGCAACATTCTGGAAATTGACGCTAGTCTCGGTACATGGACACACACCGCCGAATTAATGTGCTTAGTGTGGCCGCGTGCACTAGACTTTATACAATCTGTTTTACAAAACTGGTTTTTGTAAAATCAGAATAATCCCGTAGTGTAGATATACCCAAAGTGAACTCTCACTCACCTCCTTTTTCTGTGCTTTATCAACCCTTTTTCTCAGAGTCCAAACTGATTCTCCCAGAAAAGTGAAATAGAGCTATCAGTGATAGCTGTGCAATTGTGTTTTAATGGGGGTATTCTTCAGCTCAAGAAAGTTTGCCTGACTGTTTTGAGTCTAGATTGTATATTTTTCATAGAGCAGTCTCCCCCTCCCACCGCTCTGTGAATTAGGAAATACAGCTTTGAAATTAGGGACATAGGCATATATCTTCTGTCCCACATTTAAAATGTAATTAATAATTTGATTAAAACCAACAAAAAGTACTGTAATTGTGAGAGACTCATGCAGTGTAGCTGAGCAAAAGATGAAAGCCTCTTTTTGTTTGCATTTTGAAGTTGTTTTTTATTTTGCTTTGTTCAAAATAGATCCAATTTTCTTTTTTTTTTTTCAACTTTTTCTATATTTTTTTCCCAAAATTTCAGTGATAGTTTTGGTAATGTTTTTAATTTAAAATGAGTATTAAGCAGGCACTGCATTTTCCTCAAAAATAAATAAACAATGTTAACCATTTTAATAAAAAATTGTGGTTTTGAAAAAAGGACTTTTTATTTTTTTTTAAAAATCAATACAAACAGTATAAACAAATCTATTATTCAGAGACACGTCATCCTCTGATTATAATACAAACTACAATAGATTATTGTCCTTCACTTGCAAAGGTGAGAATCACCAAATTGGTAAGCCATGCTTTTTAAAATTTTCTTTTCCTACAGGAGAGCACTGAGTGTAT
Organism: Gopherus evgoodei; assembly: GCF_007399415.2. Lineage (NCBI taxonomy): Eukaryota > Metazoa > Chordata > Testudines > Testudinidae > Gopherus > Gopherus evgoodei. Next base: position 95,710,358 of record NC_044326.1, on the reverse strand, counting down.
GTTTCTAGGAGGGGTTTCAAGCAGCGTTAAATAGGAAGTACCATTTGTGGATGACCAAGAATATTATTGTCACACTTCAATCAGGCCAGTGTTACTACCCAGTACTCCTTACAAAAAAAGTTACAGTGGCTTCAGTAGCAACTTTTTTGTGAAGATGGTAATGGAAGTATCTATATTAGTGAGGGAAAGTGTAGCAAATTGAGTTCAGCTTGCTGTTTGTAGATATCTCACACCTCAGATAGGATATTATGCATGCCGCTTGGAAAATCTATAATAATACACTGAATAAATTGCTTTTGTAAAGGTTTTCCCAAAGGTTTTCTTCATGATCTCTTCTTAGCCACCCTCAGTAATTAAAAAAAAAAAGAATTAGCAAGTATTTAATTTTTGATAACTAATTAGTGATCAGGTAATGCTCTTGATTATCACATGTAAGACTATCGTTTTCCAAATGTGTTCTCCCAGAAGTATCATGTATAACTAGTTATATTCATACAGGCATTTTCTTTATTATATGTTTCAATGATTTTTTTTTCTCTGTGTATCATTAATAATATTTCTTTTGGTTTTGTTTGGCAATGTGAAGCACAGTATTGTCAGTGGGAGATTACACAAGCTGGAGATGCATCTTTTGAACAATCACTTCCAGTTAATTTTGTGTTCTTTCTTATAATAGCCTCCAGTTACTATAGCCCAAGATGATAGGACAAGTAAAACTCCGTATCACATCTCCTGACAAATAATGTGTCTCCTTTACACACTATTTGCTCAAATAAATCTTAATTTTAAAGACTTTCTTCCGAGGGTGGTTTTGATTCTGAACTTACATGATTTATTCAATCTAAAGGGAAATTACCTAGCCATGTCTGCTAGGTGTTCATTAGTCTCAAATTATAGGCTGCATTCTGCTTACGTCCATGGCATGACATGTTTATTTGATATATAATACTAGTAATAATAATTTGCCATATGGTAGTACTTTCCACTGGAGGATGTCAAAATGCTTTGCAAACACTAATTAATCTTCATGATACATCTGAGGTAGTGAAGTATCATTATTTCTTTTCTGCAGATGGGTTAAGTGAGACATACAGAAGAAAAGGAGAAATTGCATCCAGACCCTGATTCCCAGTCCTGTGAGTTAGCCATGACACCATACTTACTCTCTAGACATAAAAGTAGAATAGTTGCCGTCATAACCTATTCCCAGATTTGGACCTTAGCGTCCAAAATATGGGGGTTAGCATGAAAACCTCCAAGCTTAGTTACCAGCTTGGACCTGGTAAAGGTGCCACCACCCAAAAAATTAGGGTGTTTTGGGGCACTCTGGTCCCCCAAAAAACCTTCCCTGGGGACCCCAAGACCCAAATTCCTTGAGTCTAACAGCAAAGGGGAATAAACCATTTCCCTTCCCTTCTCCCTTCCAGGTGTTCCCCCCCCCGGGTTCCTGGAGAGATACACAGAAGCAACTCCGTGAATCTAAACAGAGGGACTCCACCCTCTCTATTTCCAGTCCTGGAAACACAAGGAGAGAGAGCCAATCTCTCCCCCAACCCCCCTCCTTCACCCAGAGGGAATGCAAAATCAGGCTAGTAAATCTAACACACACAGATTTCCCCTTGACTTCTTCCTCCCACCAATTCCCTGGTGAGCACAGACTCAATTCCCTGGAGTTCCCCACTAAAGGAAAATTCCAACAGGTCTTAAAAAGAAAGCTTTATATAAAAAGAAAGAAAAGGTACATAAAAATGGTCTCTCTGTATTAAGGTGACAAATACAGGGTCAAGTGCTTAAAAGAAATATGAATAAAAAGCCTTATTCAAAAAGAATACAATTCAAAACATTCCAGCAACTACACACATGTAAATACAAAAGAAAACCATATAAACCTTACTGCCTTATTATATTTGTACTTACAACTTGGAAACAGAAGATTAGAAAGCAAGAGACAGAAATCCTTCCTATAGCCGAGAGGGACAGATACAAGACCAGAACAAAGGACTCCCACACAAACTTCCCTCCACCCAGATTTGAAAAAGTCTTATTTCCTGATTGGTCCTCTGGTCAGGTGTTTCAGGTTACTTCTTTCCAGGTGTAAGAGACATTAACCCTTAGCTATCTGTTTATGACAGTTGCATTAACTCTTCTCTGGGAGTTTGCAGTCTCTCTGCTCAGATTACCTGTTGAGACTGAGAACAGTATTAAAGGAAGTAAACTGATTTCCCAACTCATAGGAGCTGCAAAATATGCTACAGAATATAGAAACCTGCCAACCAAAAAAACCCAGAAAAAAAAACAGTGTTAAAACTTGGATGACCTGCATATAAGAAACACAAGTTAAGGGGAAAGTAACATACCTGACATGGCAAAAAGAAGGGGAATATTTCCAAACATGTCTTCTTTTCTTCTATTATTCAAACGGCAAAAACTCTCATACTTACATGCCAAATATGCTTAAGATGGAATTACCTAGAGAACTAAGGGAGTTAGCCAGTCAACTCCCATCAAAATAAAATGGAATTTGGGCACCTGTTTCCCTCAGGCTTCTTAGAAATCCCCAGTTTAATGTGGCCTTCTTCTACTAATGTGCAGAGAAATCCTCAGTTCCCAAACAAGCCATCCTTTCTAGGCCCCATTACTGTTGAAATGAAGTAAAAGTAAGCACAGCCTATCATGTCACTTGGAATAAGCAATAGATCCAATCCCAGAAATATTCTTGGGAATAATGTTATTGGTGTGCTAATTTGCATTGGCAGTCCCTTTGTCTCTCCTTTTTAAAAGAATCCTGGTTTTTACTATATGTTTTAATTTGAATATTAAATTGTGTTATATATATCCTTGTGTTATATTTGGGGGGACCCAAACATACCCAATACTGAATATTTATAATTTTAAGCATTTAACAGATTTTATGACACTTTATTGCTCCAATACATGTGATCTATTTGTATAAAAAAGATGTTTCATTTCTTTTTAAAAAAAACAGTAAGCTAGTGAAACTATTACATACTTTGCTTCAGCACATATGAGGCCTGTTACTGTACCTTAAACGAACTGGTCACAGAGACAGATGCCTAGCTCCTGATCAAGCAAGAACATACTGTATTTTTTTTTCTTGATTTGCATAATTTTATTTTGCTGGCAAGATTAGTTAAACTCTTGGAATAATCTTCTCTTGACATTCAACTAGATCTAACAAAATCTTTCTACTAGAGACATGCAGATTTCTGTTCCCTGGCATCATCTAATGACAGGAAGTTTTTGCTCCAACCACCTTTTCAGATGAAAATCTAAATGAGTTGAAAGAATAGATCACAAACCAGCTGTCACTGTAGATATATATTTTTGCTGTGAATGTACTAGAAGCTGGTAAAACTGGTACAGATGATAAATTAAGCCTTGTAATGCTGAGGATGTATCTTGGAAAAATAGAAGTACAAGATAAAAATACTAAATTAAATCTTTCTGGTGATATTGTCGTTGCCCTTATTAGTGATTATGAAGAAGATAGGGATGTGTCTGGGCTAGTATTCTTTTTTAAGAGATGCACCAAGATCTAGTGGATTAAACACAGGACTCACAAAGCAGAGCAGAAACTTGTACATTTTCATTCCTCCTTTGACACTGATTCTCTGAAGTAAGTTTCACTGTTCAGTGTGAGTAAGACTGTCATAATCTGGGCCCTACTGCAACCCCCCTGAAGGCAATGAGAATCCTTCTGGTGATTTTGGTGGGGTTTGATTACTCCCATGGCCTTTAACTTTTCTCAATTTTCTCATAACTTGGGAAATAGCACTAATTAAGCTTCAGATTGTAATACCTTTGCTCATGTTGAATAATATTTTACACCAGGGGTTCTCAAACTGTGGGTCAGGACACCAAAGTTAGTTGTGACCCCATTTTAACGGGGTTGCTAAGGCTGATGTTGGTCTTGAGCCCCAGCATGTATGAAGCTCAAGCCTAAGCCCCACCACCCAGGGCTAAGGTTACATGCCCCGTGCCCAAGGCAGGAGCCCTTGGGCTTCAGCTTTGGACCCCCTGCCCAGGGCACTTGGTTGGGTCAGTCCTCGGTCCCACTCCTAGGGTTGTGTAGGGGTTTGTTGTCAGAAGGAGGTCAAGATGCAATGAAGTCTGAGTGTTGTCCCATTGAAGTCAACTTGTCTACTTATGGAGTAAGGTACGAGAGTATCACAACCTGGCCAATAAAGTGCGTATGTCTCAAGAATGTTGTGAAGATTGATTGTATGTCCCTATGTAGATACATGCAAAGAATATGTAGAGAATATATTTTTCCATTGTCTTTTCATATTGCCTTTTTCACTCTTCTTCATCTCTTCCATTTTCTATAAGGACATCTCCCTGCTACTTTTCATTAATGCTTATTTTATTCTGAGGCCTCTTTTCTTATTCTTGTTACGTAGGAAGCAACCTAGAACATTTTTGGGTGCACAAAATAATAATTAATAATAATTACAGTACCCTATTTTTTCCTACTGCTGTCCAACTTCTGCATCTGTTCTCTGCTGATGTGGCCTATTGTGGAGCTAGAACTGCAGCTTCATGATCTCATCGTCAAAAATTTATTCTTAACTAAGTCCTTTTAGGCTTGTCTGACCCTCAGACACTTGAAGTCTAATCAGCTGTTAGTCCTACTGTTGTCAAGTTAAGGTACATCTATGCTGTGATAAAATACCGGCAGAACAATGGTATATGGTATGGGTCATCTGATTCACACTTGCAGGGCTTGGCTGCAGGGCTGTAAAATTGCAACAGAGATGTTCAGGCTCAGTCTGGACCTGGGTTCTTGGACAGTCCCTCTCCTGTGGTCTCAGAGCCCAGACTCCAGCCCAAGCTTGAATGTTTGCTCTGCAATTTTATAGCCCCACTGACCGAGCCCTGTGAGCCTGGGTCAGTTGATCTGGGCCAGCCCTGTGTCTTTTACTGCAGTGTGGACATACCCTTAGTGGACATCTGCCCTTTTATTAATTAGCATTACTTACTGAGAATCGTATTTGGTTCAGAATCGGTCACTGTGGTAAAGGCAGTAAAATAGTGGTGAATGCTTCATTAAAGTGCCTTTCCTCTCCATAATTCTATATGATTTAATCCATTTTTAATCTAGCTCAGTGCTAGTTAAGCAATGATAGATTTCTTTAAACAGATGATTGGATATTCCCACCTGGGATTTTTGGCATCAGCATCTTTATTTTATGGATGCCCATAGTTAGTTGTGTACAAATAAGCCCTTTGGACATGTTTAACTTTAAGGGAAGTTTGTGATTGTGTCAGCAGGAAACCCATAGCAGGGATGGTATAGTCTCAGCACAGCGTTGTAAAGCATGCCATAGTTTTTCCCTATTCATTTCTAACTAGACACATGATTAGATTACTATATTTGAATACCTTTGAATTGTGAATCTGATCAACTGTGGAACTTTAAACTGGTAGAGTAGGAAGCTGAACATAAAAGAGATTTTGTTTAACCTATGGTACGTTCATATTGTTAGAGAATCAATATTCCAAAGAACCAGTTGTAACAGGAAAAGTATGACAAGGAAACTCTGATTCCTCATACTTGGCTGCTAAGATTCAAGAATAACTGCTAATATGGCATTGTGCATAATCAGAATGTGGTTTAACCCTTTCTCTATTGGAATCTCAACAAGTCCTAGGTTTCAAGCGGTAATATGTTTTGAGCTTTCTTCTGGGTAACCCCTGCAGCATTCATATAACAGATGTCCCCACACTTGATTAAATGTTCTGTTGAAATCCACAAATGCATGTTCTCAAAAGAAGACAACAGTGACAATGACTAATATATCAGCGTAGGAAAGAAAGACATGGAACACATAGACATTGCTGACTGCTAACAAAAGCAAACTGCCCCCAGTCCTGGAGAAATTCAAGAAGATTACTTGGGCCAGGATATCAACATGTGGGTAATAGGAAATAATAATAGTACCCAGGGACAAAGAAATCAATCAGTTGAACTTAGGACAAATGTTATGCAGTACACTTAATAAGCAACTAATGTGCCCAAGAGTCCTGCTCCAAAGGCCATTGAAGTCAATGAAAAAGACTCTTTTTCACTTTAATGGGCTTTGGATCAGAGTGAAATGAATAAATCCTTAGCTGAGTCAGAACAGGAACATGTATGACAATTGCAGGAAAAAAAAAAGAAAAAAAAAAGGAGATTTAGTACCTCACTGCACTTTACAAATTTTTACTATCTGGGTAGCACAAAAGAAAATATAGCTAAAATCAGGAAATTGATCTGTTATCTAAATCTTCCAAATATAAAATCTAAAACCTGAATATCACTTCAAAATTAACTGGCCATACAGATAATCTGTTATGTGATTATTTCTTAATTTTACACCTGGCCAGTGGGTTCTTTTAACAAATCTCATGGCTCTTAGTTTTGCGCACAACTTATACAGGGTAAATGCCCATTGCCTGCATCTGAACTCCAGGATCTAGCTTGCGTCTCTGTGAAAGTGCATTCTTCTGACATTATGAATGTTATCTCATAGGTATCATATTTGCAAATCATTAATTTCAATTTCCTTGTGATAAGGACAATTATTGTCCAAATATACCAACCAGAAAACCATTAAACGTGCAGGAAAATAGCAGATGTGGGCTTTTTCGTCCACACTGGAAGAGAGGTGTAAGGATTCAAATAGAAATCCCAAACCCACACACACATTTTGGAGGTACAATACAGAAAATTCAAAAATGAATGAACCCACATACTGTATTCTGATAAAATTTCCATAAAGATTGACAAATCCTAGTTGTGACTCAGTTTCAAACAATTTACAGTGTGCTTATTAAAGCTTGAATGTTCTGATTTAAAGGTATTGCACTGGACTAATTCCTGCATTATTTTCCCTGCACTTTCACTTCTGACGTGTGTTATTGTTATTATTAGTATTACAAGATGGGGCATCAAAAAAAAACAACAGAGGGGGCAGTGAGGCACTTGGGCAGAACATATCACTTTACTAAATAGGCATGAGTACATCTGGGAATCCCAAGCCTACTCTCATGAGAATCTCATGAGAACACTATATCATACAACTCGGTTTTTCCTCTTTGTTTTTTCAAACTGCCTCCTTTATTTTGACATTGGCAAAGCAATTAAACATTGCTGTCTAACGATATTTGATCATTTACTGCTTTTGATCATCTATCAAATGTGGGTTCCTGGCTTTCTGGATCCCTTCTTTTCATCTCTATTCTGGTTTCTAAGCACACCACTGAATTTTGAATGTCCTAGCTCTTCAAAATGCACCACAGTAGTAGTAAACAGTGATAAAAAATACCAGGAAAGAAACACTTTTGTTTCCTGTGGTGACATTTCCTCTAATTAAATTTTCATCTTTGAAGGTATTTAGGCCTCTCCAGTCCATCTGGGATGTGTTTGCCCTCAGCTTTGCCTCAGGCCAAATGTATTTTCATTGATACAATGAACAGGATGTTTTCCTCAGTGATTATAGGTATTCCTCCTAGTGGTTTATTCAGGAGATTATTTCACCAGTTTCAAAGTACTTCTTCTAAAGCCTTTTTTGAGAGCAGAGTGCCCCTGTGTTGCCCTCTCTTCTATGAATCAATGTGATTTTAAGTTCCTTTCAAGGAGGGTTTTGAACAAGTTATATGTAGATACGTGACATGCCAGAGAAGAGGACTGTGCTCCCATCCAAGTTGAGAGTCACTTTGAAAGCTTTGCCTTGGTAATATTGTTCTGTGATTTGAACATCAATCTCACTTTAATTGTTGGGGAAGGCGAGGAGGCTGACCTGCAATAAAAGCAGCAATAAGATATTTTGAATAAGTGGTAACATGCTTCATCAAGCCTTGTTTTACTGATTACTCTGCTAGTAGTCACCGGACAGTAGAAAGCTGTCTGCAGCTCTTTTGCCTTTCCCCATATTACCTTCCTCAGCGTGCATTCAGCAGGACGAATTGTAAAAGGTCATTTTTGCATACATACAGAAAGTAATACAGTTAGAGACATAGTTTATTGATGTAAAAAGGGAGAGGCATGGATTACTGCAGAACACAATAGAACTATTTTCTCATTTACATTGAGGTAATAGAGGCCAATGGGAAGAATTTCTGCCTATTGGCTATGTATCATACATGTATTTTTAATTCTTTTGTGCTAACAGAGGCTCATCCTGGAAAAAAATATATAAAAAGATTGTATAAGCCCCTTCAGAGTTATTGTTAATTTAATTGTGCTGTGACCCTGTTATAAATTAGGAATATCATATTGTAGTAAAAAACTGAAATTATGTTTAACGGCAATCTGATTATTCAATAATTAACATTCTGAACCAATTTTTATCATATTGAGAAACCTGGGCAAAGGTAGCAACTTTATTTATCAGGAACTAATACTTTGCAAAACTTCTTTAAAACAATCCCACAACATTACACCGTACATTTTTCAACACACCATCCAAATAAATACAGAAGAACATGCAGGGACGAAAGGGAGAGATAAGGGATGATGTGGACCTAGGCACCCTGATAGCCCATTTCCCCACCTACCTTCCACCCCTATCCTTATTCCATAGTTTAATGACATGTTTTTCTCTAGAGATATATTTTTTGAATTATTGTTTCCCTCTCATTTAATGCTGGGTTGAATAATGACACACTCTAGGTGCAACATGTCATGATTGTCCCATCCTGGTCATTGCATGCCAGCTCCAATTTAAAAGAAAACACAAAGCAAAATAACCCAGAGTAATTACCCATTTATTAATCTTGATGTAATCAGCTGGCTGAGAATGTTGTCTTGTATGCTAATCATTGCTTTAGTTTTCTCAATGTGGGCTCTAAAGAAAGAGTAGGTTTCAGGGGGTTTGCCAATGGTACACTTGCTGGAGCCCAGAGCAGAAAGACGGAGCCCTGATGTGCACGGTTGAAGCTCAGGTCTTGAACCCTGCTGCCTGGGACTGAAGCTGAAGCTTGAGCAACTTAGCTTTGTGGAGGACCCTGTGGCATGGGGCCCTGGGCAATTGCTCTGTTTGCTATCTTCTAACGCCGGCCCTGGATTTTATATTCAAAAGAACAGTTGATGTGGCACTGGTGGGCAGTGGAGTTTTTATAGCATATTGGGGTATTTGGCTCAGAAAGAAAAAGTTTGAGACATGCCTGTTGTCGGTGGATGACAAAGCAAGAAACACTGCCGCTGTAATCAGTCTCTTTTCATATCCTTCCTTGATCTGTTGTATCAAATTCAGAAGCTGTCCAGTGAATGACAGACCCAGGTGAAAGTCAGCCTGTTCATTGATAAGAAGTGGTTCAATAAAGGCAAACATAACAGTAATTGTTCAAACAATTTAAAATATCATATAGGAATGATATAGGTCAAAACTGTTTCGAGTCTGATGGTTCAAAGGGGCCATTACTTTGGCTTGTTGTCAGATTTTTGGTATCTTGAGCAGTTGAGACAGGTATTGAACATACTCAGAAGCCACTTTCAATGAGGGTAGGCTGTAATTTTTCATCTGCTCAGTTCAGACGTTATCCAGACCTGCTGAATTCCCTATTTTCACAACTGTGATGATCAGTTGCTAGTGGTCTGCCTAACCTTCCCACTGAGTATCATTTGATGGGCTATCTGATCCTGATAGACAAAAACAGCAAAGATGCTTCTGAGACATCTGAAGGTAAGGTATTTTGGATGAAAGGTCCTAGGCTGGGGAACTTGAATCTGTGATTGGGTTCTTGCAGAATGTATGTGTGTTTTCCCTCCATGAGCCAGCCACAGCAAAAGTATATTGACCTTCAAAGCACAAAATAAGGCTTGTCTGCTTTCCCAGTAGTATGTTTTCTATGGGCCATATTTTTATGAGTGATATTAGGGATGAGTGGTTACCTGAGCAAGACAACAAAAACTTACAAAGCAAGGCAGTGGTGCTGCATGCAAGAGAAATGCTCTTTCTCGAAAAAGAACAAGAGTACTTGTGGCACCTTAGAGACTAACAAATTTATTTCAGCATGAGCTTTCGTGAGCTACCGCTCACTTCTTCTAATGCACAGAATGGAACACACAGACAGGAGATATTTATACATACAGAGAACATGAAAAGATGGAAGTATGCATACCAACAGGAAGAGTCTAATCAATTGAGATGAGCTATCGTCAGCAGGGAAAAAAAAAACTTTTGAAGTGATAATTAAGATGACCCATAGAAGGTGTGAGGAAAACTTAACATAGGGAAATAGATTCAATTAGTGTAATGACCCAGCCATTCCCAGTCTCTGTTAAGGCCTGAGTTAATTGTGTCTAATTTGCATATAAATTCGAGTTCAACAGTCTCTCTTTGGAGTCTGTTTTTGAAGTTTTTTTGTTGCAAAACTGCCACCTTCAAGTCTGTCACTGAGTGGTTAGAGAGGTTGAAGTGTTCTCCCACTGGTTTTTGAATGTTATGATTCCTAATGTCAGATTTGTGTCCATTTATTCTTCTGCGAAGAGACTGTCCGGTTTGGCCAATGTACATGGCAGAGGGGCATTGCTGGCACATGATGGCATATATCACGTTGGTAGATGTGCAGGTGAACGAACCCCTGATGGCGTGGCTCTTTCTAGAGCAATTGTTCCCCCTCCTTCAACTTCTCAGAAGCTCCTCCATGAGTGCTCACTGCGGTATCATCCCTCTCCCTGGATCCACAGAGAAAACCAGGATGAATGCTGACTAAAGCTGCATTTCTTTAGACACTTCCTCAGTCTGCACTGTAAAATCCCCCTCCATAGGTAGGTTCCATTTGAAGACTCCTGTAAGAACTGCACTCACAGGAAGCCAGAGATTTAATAGGTGGAGAACATTCTGTAAAGAGGCAAAAGGCCAGCACAAAGCTTCCCCTGATCTCTGGGAACCTCTGATTGTGTGGGTTGGAAAAGCAACTCATACCACTTTCAAAGCTTTGCAATTTCTGTCCTTAGCTTTGTAAGTATTTAATATTGGGATACTCAGAAAGATGTGGCGTTTTTTTTGCTAGTGGTACAGATGTTGTAGGAATCTTCTCTGAGATATTGTGAAGTGGCATGTGAAGGAGGGATGAAGTCTATCCAAACACTGGCTTTGCATCAGAAGCATAACACATGGACAGACTGCCGTGCTGATGAGAATTTTCCCTTGCTTTGCACCCAGGGCCAGTGCAACCATTAGGCAAACTAGGAGGCTGCCTAGGGTGCCAAGATTTGAGGGCGCCAAAAAGTGGTGCCCAAAATGTCTGGGATGCTCACCCGGCGCTGCGACTTTAATCAGCTCTGGCTGGCCAGGAAGTGATGTCATTGTGACTCTGGTTGCCCGGGGCACTGTGCTGCGCCCTGCTGCTCTGACTCTTCTCCAGGGTCCCCGTCCCTGCTCAGCCCCGCCTCCACTCCCCTGAGCTCTGCAGCAGGGCCAGGCCTGCCCTCACCGGTGGGGGAAGTGCAGAGACCCGGCCCCAGCCGCGCTGACAGAGAGTGCTGGGGGGGGTTCCCCCCTGCCCTCAAAGTCAGCCCTGCCCCTCCCCCAAAGCCTAGGGCCCCCCGCTCCCACCCCACCCAGAGGCCTGGGGCACCCCCCAAGGGGGGGGGGCTGCATAGGGCACCAGAATAACTAGGAATGGCCCTGGTACCTGCCCCTCTGCCAGCAGCCAGCCCCACACCCCCTCCCTTGCCCCAGCCAGCCCCACACCCCTGCCCTGCCCCCAACCAGACCACACCCCCTGCCCGGCCCAAAGCCAGCCCCACGCCCCCTGCCCTGCCCAAAGCCAGCCCCAGATCCCCTACCCCCAGCCAGCTCCATATCCCCTGCCCTGCCCCCAGCGAGACCACACCCCCTGCCCTGCCTGAAGCCAGCTAGCCCCGCACTCCCCTGTCTCCAGCCAGCCTCTGCCACACCCCCATGCCCAAAGCCAGCCAGCCCCACACTCTGTCAGGTTATTCATTTATTTTCATTAAATATGTTGACTAAATAATGAAATTAATAAATTTTCAAGCCGAATATGTATTAATTCTAATGAACAATGCCACATTATGCAGTATTCATTTTTGAAAGTTTATAATAAGCGATGATCTGGAGAGAGGGGTGGGGGCATGGGGTGCAAGGTGGAGGTTTCTCCTAGGGCACAAAATATCCTTGCATGGGCTCTGTTTGCCCCTTGTATTGCCATTTACACTTGTGCAAAGAGAGTGAAAGATTGGTGTAAAATACTAACAAGAAAGCTTATAACATTCTCACCCACTTTACACAGGTGTAAGTGACTACACAAGAAGCAAGCCAGAGCAGAATCAAGCCAGGTTTAAGGATTTCAGCCTAAATTTATAGGCTATAATGGGTCACATTCTAATCTCTGTTATACCAGAGTAAATTCAGAGTTCCTCCTTCGAGTTCCGTTGAGTTACTCTGGACTTACATCAGTCTAAGATCAGAATCTGTCCCGGTAAGTGGGGGTAACTGTCCTTCTAACAGCATATCTCTTTAAATAATCTATTTCTATCCCACTAGAAATTATGACTTCCTGACAGCGGGGGGCATTCAGTCTAGTACATGGAGGCTAAGAGCAAAGTAAGTTTTCATTCCTAAGAAAGTCCTCTTGTTAGTTTTTGATACATTTCCTGAGAAGCTGAGATGCCTTCACATCTAGGTTTTTGAACTGACCTGAATTCCATTTGATACCCTCAAGGCTTTTGTGAAACTTTACTTCAATGCCTCTGATTAAACTGAGTTTATCTTTGAAATGTCAAGATATGCAAGATGCAATGAAACTATGTTATAGGTATGAACATTTCCCCTCCCTCCATGGAACCTTTCCCCAGAGTTTTGTACCTTTCAATGTAGCAATGCCAAGAACTTCAAATCGACCAAATAAAAGAAAATGAATTTAAATTGCATTAAAGTGTTGTTCATTTCTAAGAAGTTGTATTAAAGTGTGGCTTTACTATAAAATGTTCCCAGATGGAGAGAGTAATATTTTGCACCGACTTTTCAAGTTCTGAGGAAATGGAGAATCAAGCCCAGGGCTTCCTTTTTCCAAGTGAAATGGGCAGAAAGACAGTGATTTTGCTGTCAGCAGGTAAACAGACACATCACAGATCCAAGGTTAGGTAAGCCAGGAGCCTTGTATACTTAGATGCAACACTTAAATAAAAAAGTTCCCATGCCTACATCATAGCTGCCCAGAAAGAATTGTCTGTACATGCACAAAGGCAGAGAAAGGCACACTGGAAATCAAGAGAGATGTCAGGCTCTAAAATAGAGAGGCCAGATGGGTGAGGTAACATCTTTTACTGGACCAACTTCTGCCGGTGAGAGAGATAAGATTTCTAGCTACTTGAGGTCTGGGAAAGGTACTGAGTATCATAGCTTTCTCAGACCTGAAGAAGAACTCTATGTAGCTTGAAAGATTGTCTCCTTTTGCCATGCTCTTCTTGACCTGCTGCTCACAAACAGGGAAGAATTGGTATGGGAAGTAGAAGTGGATGGCAACCTGGGAAGCAGTGACCATGAGATGGTCGAGTTCAGAATCCTGACAAAAGGAAGAAAGGAGAGCAGCAGAATACAGACTCTGGACTTCAGAAAAACAGACTTTGACTCCCTCAGGATCCCCTAGTAGGCTAAAATGAAGGGGAAAGAAATCCAAGAGAGTTATCTGTATTTAAAGAACCCTTATTGAGGGCACAGGAACAAACCATCCTGATGGGCAGAAAGAATACGAAATATGGCAGGTGACCAGTTTGGCTTTACAGATAAATCTTTGGTGAGCTTAAACACAAAAAGGAAGTTTACAAACAGTAGAAACTTGAACAGATGACTAGAGAGGAGTATAAAAATATTGCTTGAGCATGCAGGGATATAATCAGAAAGGCCAAAGCACAATTGGAGTTATAGCTGGCAAGGGATGTGAAGGGTAACAAGAAGGGTTTCTACAGGTATGTAAGCAACAAGAAGTTGATCAGGGAAAGTGTTTACTGAATGGGAGAGGAAACCTTGTGACAGATGATGTGGAAAAAGCTGAAGTACTCAATGCTTTTTTTGCCTTGGACTTCACAGACAAGGTCAGCTCCCAGACTGCTGCACTGGGCAGCATAGTATGGGGAGGAGGTGACCCACCCTCAGTGGTGAAAGAACAGGTTAAGGACTATTTAGAAAAACTGGACATGCGCAAGTCCATGGGTCTGAATGCAATGCAGCCAAGGGTGCTGAGGGAGTTGGCTGATGTGATTGGAGAGCCATGGGCCATTATCTTTGAAAACTCATGGCAATCATGGGAGGTCAGGACAACTGGAAAAAGGCAAACTTTATGCCTATATTTTAAAAAGGGAAGAAGGAGAATTCAGGGAACTACAGACCAGTCACAGCCTCACCTGGAAAAATCATAGAGCAGGTCCTCAAGGAATGCATTTTGAAGCACTTGGAGGCGAGGAAGGTGATCAGGAACAGTCAACATGGATTCACCAAAGACTAGTCATGCCTTACCAACCTGATTGCTTTCTATGATGAGATAACTGGCTTTGTGAATATGGGGAAAGTGGTGGATGTGATATATCTTGACTTTAACAAAGCTTTTGATACGGTCTCCCACAGTATTCTTGCTAGCAAGTTAAAAAAGTATGGATTGGACTATGAGGTAGATAGAAAACTGGCTAGATCATTGGGCTCATCGGATAGTGATCAGTGGCTCAATTTCTAGTTGGCAGACGGTATCAAGCAGCGTGCCCCAGGGATTGGTCCTGGGGCTGGTTTTGTTCAATATCTTCATTAATGATCTGATAATGAGATGGATTACACCCTCAGCAAGTTCGCAAATGACAATAGCTGGGGGGAGAGGTAGGTACACTGAAGGGATAGGGTCCAGAGATAAGGTCCAGAGTAACCTAAACAAACTGGAGTTCTGGGCCAAAAGAAATCTGATGAGGTTCAAACAAAAACAGGTGCAGAGTCGTGCACTTAGGATGGAACAATGCCATGCTCTGCAACAGGCTGGGGACTGATTGCCTAAGTGGCAGTTCAGACCTGGGGACAAGAAGCTGGATATGAGTCAAGAATGTGCCCTTGTTGCCAAGAAGGCTAATGGCATATCGGGCTGTATTAGTAGGAGCATTGCCTGCAGATCAAGGGAAGTGATTATTCCCTTCTATTCAGCACTGGTGAGGCCACATCTGGAGTATTGCTTTCAGTTTTACTCCCCCCTCCCCACAGAAAGGATGTGGAAAAATTGGAGAAAGTCCAGTAGAGGGGAACAAAAATGAATAGGGGGCTGGGGCACATGGCTTCTGAGGATAGGCTGAGGGAACTGGGCTTATTTAGTCTGCAGAAGAGAAGAGTGAGGGGGGATTTGATAGCAGCCTACAACTACCTGAAGGGCAGTTTCAAAGAGAATGGAGCTAGGCTGTTCTTAGTGGTGGCAGATGACAGAACAAGGAGCAATGGTCTCAAGTTGCAGTGGGGGAGGTCTAGGTTGGATATTAGGGGAAAAAAATCTATTTCACTAGGAGGGTTGTGAAGCACTGGAATGAATTACCTAGGGAGGTGGTGGAATTTCCATACTTAGAGGTTTTTAAGGCCTGACTTGACAAAGCCCTGTCTGAGATGATTTAGTTGGTGTTGGTCCTGCTTTGAGCAGGAGGTTGAACTAGATGACCTCTTGAGGTCTCTTCCAACCCTAATCTTCTATGATTCTATGATTTCCCCTCACCAACAGAAGTTGGTCCAATAAAAGATATCTCACTCATATTGTTTCTTTAATTTGCTGGGACCAACTGTTAAAATAAGATATCAAAAAGGCTCTAAAATAGACCGCCACTTTAAACAGCAATATACACATAGATTTTTACTACAGGCTTAATTGAATATCCCTGAATATCATTGGTTATATTAGTGTTAACAATACATCTGTTCACCTCCTAAGTAATATAAATATTCTGGGGCTTAAAATTGTACCCTTAGAACTCAGCCTCTGTCTTAGAGTTCACTAGAGCTTTTAAAGGTGACAATTCAGAAAAGAACTGTGTGCACACCTTTTTGCTTATAAAAATGAGAACATTTGACCTGGAAGTTGTTGCAAGTAAAACCCAATACAACCCCTTGCTGCCTGGGTACCAGCCATTTCTTATAGCAGTGAGCTTTCAAGCAAAATATTTACTTGGATTGAAGACAATGGCAACCCAGAAGAGAATCACACAAAAATCAATGCAAGTGTTACAGGAACCAGAAAAATTACACATTCCTGTAATGTTGTTTCACTGACTCAAATATGATGTCATTCAAGGAACAATGTTTTAACAGAGACACTGATCTGATGTTTCAGAAAAGCCTTGAGGAGAAGCAGATGGAATTCAGGTCAGATCAAAAAACCTGGATGTGAAAGTATCTCATATCTTCTGGAAACTTGTCAAAAACTAACAAGACAAAGACCTTTCTTACTAGCTCAACATAGCTCGGGTAGAACGGCACCTGGCACTAGATGCAGACAACAGCTGTTTTACCAGCATCCATAATCTGCACTGGTGGCTTCCTGGCAGTACCTGTGTGCCCTGAATGCAAAAAGCATCTGTTTCACATTTATTCATTTACTCAGATGGTATTATCTACATTACGTGCTACCTTTGGACACAAGGCTCTCATTTATAATTCATAGTACGCAGATGCTTACAAAGAGTAGAAGCATTGGCTACATTACCTGTCACTCGTAGTAAATTTTGTATTCATGGTGGGTAAATATACAAGTATAAAGCTGCCATGTTGTGTATGGCTATCTATAATGCATTAGCAAACAGTTGTTGGATCATTAATACTGTCATTTTTTTGTGGTTGAAATGGTGTTCAAATGAAAAATGAAATAGACTCAGGGTTACTCATCTCTCTCTCTCTTCTAATTTTTTTTCAGAAGATGAAGGTGATTTTGTCTGCTATTGTTTCCTTTGCTTTTCTTCCCTTTGTATGATTATCATTCAGTACTCAGTCAACTATTCAATATGTTCACCAGTGCATTTGGCTTCAGGAGAAGATGTTTCCTGTTCTTTGCCTTCATAGGCTCATAAATCCAGCCTGCTAAGAATATTAAAAGAGGAAAAAATACTCAGGCAGGAATAAAGCATATCAGCAAGAGAAACTGAATGTAACTAGGGAAATGTTTACTCAAGATTACATATTAACCAATTTGCTCTTTAGAGCTGAGAGAATATATTAACTGTACTTACCAAGAGCCCACTGCATTCATCAAATGCTGTTAAAAATGGTTGCTTTTGAACTAGGAAAGTATCTAATATACTTTGGATTGTTTAAAAAAAAGTTATTTTTGGTGTAGTAAATATTAAAGAAAGTCACTATCCCTGGCACAAGATTTCATTCATTTTTCAGGTGAGCAAATTTGCCAGAGATGCTTCACTTAAGAACCCATTAAAATGAAAATGTACCCAAAAGCCTTGCAGGGAATATTGCTTAAAGACATGGATACCATGCATGCTTGGCAGATTGGAAAGCTTGCAGAACTCTTATAACAGGAATGCAATCCTATTAAAGAATTAGCATAGTCCTAGGCAACAAACTTTTTTCATGAAGTTTATGACATTTTGTATCTAAAGCACATTTTGTGTATTCCTCATTGTAGCATGAAGTCTTTATGACTACATGTTAAAAAGCAAAAGATTGGCGTGTAGCTGTTGACATTTGTTCTTATTTCTCTCCCATGCAGGGCATGAAATTACAAATAAAGCCCTAACGTTCATTTCATTTTTCTCCCTCCAAATATATTGCATATCATTATCCAATCCTCCTTCTCTTTTTTCTCTGCTGAGTAGATCCTATCACTAAACTCTGTTTGTTTCATCTCTATCACATATTCAGAGCACACTTAATCTCTTCCTTTCCACAGTGAAAATCCTAGATCAGTTCTTGATTATCTCAAGCTTTGACTTCACACTTTGAAAGAGCTTGAAAAAACTAACAGAAGTTAGATAAGTTTCTAAAAGAATTACCCTATCACTCAGCCTTTTAGGGACATGGTCCTGGAAGGGATCTACTGGCTCATCAATTCGTCATCAGCTATTTCAGGCAACCTCATTATATAATCCCAGTCATAAATGTATCAAAGCCCATCCTAAAACTAGCTAGATTGTTTGCTGCCACTATTCCTATTACAAGGCTGTTCCAGAACTCATTCTGGATGGTTAGAAGCCTTCTTGTCAAGTATCAGAGGGTAGCCGTGTTAGTCTGGATCTGTAAAAGTAGCAAAGAATCCTGTGGCACCTTATAGACTAACAGACGTTTTGGAGCATGAGCTTTCGTGGGTGAATACATGCATCTGAGGAAGTGGGTATTCACCCACGAAAGCTCATGCTCCAAAACGTCTGTTAGTCTATAAGGTGCCACAGGATTCTTTGCTACTTTTACAGAAGCCTTCTTGTAAGTTACAAGAATACCAAAGTAAAATTATGTTGAGGTATATATGACAATCATCTAAAGTAATACAATAAGTTTATCTTTCCCCCAGTCACTGAGAAATGGAGAAGTAGCCTCAGGTTAACCTGTTTATCAATTCCTGAGAGAGATAGTTGAGTTTAGTATTAGCTCTTCTGACTACTCATGAGACAAGCCTGGGATGTCCCTGCAACAAACTAATTTAATTGACTTTTTCTTTCCCTTGGGAGTTTTCTTTCATACAAGTTCCTTGACAACTAATACATAGCCAGCAAAACAATCTATGGTGTCTGCCCACTAAACTTCACAATAGACTCCAGTCTCCCTTATTCTTCTCTGTTTCTACTGGATACGTGAGAAGATATTTGTTATTGTTTCATGTGAGCTGAAGGTGAGTTTGTTGAATTACATCTCATCTTTGTGTAGCAGGCAGTGCAAAATCATGCTAGCCCAGAAGGAGGAATGAAGAGATTGTACCTCGGGCAGGCACAATCTCCCCAGTTGCTGCTTATTATACATGGAGTGAGTAGTTTGCTGTATCCACACAGCAGATTGTCCTGTGGTCTTCTTGCCCACCACTCAGTAAACCGCCCAGTGTGAAGGTGGCGAAGGGTCCTCATTTCTTCCCCACCCCTTTTTGGTTACTTGTTCGGAGCAAGTAGGAGCAAGCAGCACCTGGCCTTTCTAAAGCACAGGGACTACTGTTGTGAGTAGTGCTTGCAAAGGCATGCAAAGTGGAAGGAAAGTTTCTGGAGTGTTCCTCTAAGCTTGCACAAGGGTCTCTCACAAGTTGGCCCCAAGTTATTAGTCCTCTAGTTTTATATTCCCTTCTGTCAAAATACTAAAATATTTTAAGAGGATGTGAACAAAATAAGAAAAGACAGGTGGATGAGATCTGGCTATGTATGAAATCATTTTGACTTGGAGGTTTTTTAGCTAGATTTTTTTTCTTTAGTCATTAGACTGAAGTGCAAACATACTCCACATGATTTTGATGATAATCCAATGAGCCAGTAATGGTAGGTTTTATTAAATTGTTCTACACATGCTATCATCTTAATACTGTATATAAATATATTCAAATTAATAGGAATTGCATGCCCACTGCCCAACATTATTTCATTTCCATCTACTATATTTGGGAAGTTTGTATCAGTGTTACTAAAACATATTAATAGGACACTTGAAGCATGTGGCAAGACTTACTGCTAGTGATTAAATATAGAATGCTAACATCAACACAGGAGATATTTTCCCCTTATGAAATTCACTGGCAATGGATGTTTGCTGAACACTCAAAGATTTCAGTAACAGAACTGTTTTAGCATGAAGTCTGTGAATCTTCGCAGATTACTGCAATATCTAGTTAAACATCATATAAAAATACAGTTACTACAGAGCTTCATATATTTTCATAGAACACCCACTATGCAATTTTCAAACCAAAGAAAACAACCTCACTGCCTGGATGTTCTAAGGCCACTCTGGTATAAGGATTCGTTATCTCGGCTGACAACTGTGCTGAAGCCCATAATAAGAGTTTCCTTCACTTGCTCTAATAAGCAAATTCCCTGTTTCCCAAGAACACTCTTATAGAAAGGGAGTGCTGTATGTGTATCTGATTTGAAAGGAAAGCCTTTCTGCTCTGCCATTTTCTCCTTTTATTTTCCTTATTTGCAATTCAGGTCACATCCAGCTCGAAGAAGCAATTCTGCGTTGGAAGTGCTGCAGCTGGTTTCCTCCAGTGCTCCCCTCATTCATAGCAAAGGAGGCAGTGGTGGGCTCACACAAGATTGGTCTAAATGGGAAATTAATACTGGTTCCTCACTTCCTACAACAGAGCTGAACTAGGTTGGCTTGTCTCCAAAGAGAAAAGACTTGAGTGGAAAAGACTAGCTGTCAGTGGGAGAGCTACTCTGCTGCATACCAGGCTATTTGGGTCTCTGCCACTCTGAGCACATCACAAGAAGTCGGAGATATACTGGCTTACCTCCCACCATCTGTTTTTGAATAGACAGATAAATATTGGAAAAATAGAACTTGGAAGCTCTTTTTCCCTAGACATACATTAGCTTATAAATACAGAAATGTTTCTGTTCAGCATCAGTAGGAATTTGTACTTCATACTGTACTTAATAGTCACAGAAGGGACTGAAAACTTGTTCTGCAAATAAAAATTGGCATCACCAGTGTGATGCCATTTTCTACAGTTAAAGAAAAATAATTGATTTAATTAGCAATTCCATCATATACTGCACAGTGATTGGAACATGGTTTCTCACTCAACAAGTCTCTTTATTTAATATCCTGTATTTAATTTGACCATGGAATAAATCTCAATAAAATTCACATTTCTGATATGTATGAATATATTAACCCCCTGAAATATCTTAGTTCTAGGGGTCATTCGTGACTAAAAATGCAGAGTGCCATAGAACTTTGTCATTAATTAATTATATTGATAGTATCCAGAATGTCTTCTTGATGTTCTTTATGTTCTGCCAGTTATGAGAGGCTCACTTTGTTATTTCCAGGAGAGGAGTTAATATTATTGAAAAATAATATTAGTAGTGCCCTGGCTACAGTGTAGGCAGAAGGGGTTAAGCCCTAAGGATGCATTTTGCACCACGACCCAGGGAACATGTCTGCAGGGGCTTCACTGTATGTGGCCAGAGAGGTGGCCCAGCAGGGGAAGTTGCCTAGGGGATGGAGCAAGGGAGGGTGCTAAGACCCTGTCCAGGTGGCTGCTGTGGAGACTGCAGGGCTGGGGTGCAAACAGGCTGGAAATCGCTTCTCCCTCACCACTCCAGAGTTTAGCTTCCTTGTGTCAGCGTTGTGTGGGACTTTGTCACATGCAGGGCTCTGCTCTTCTGAACCAGCGTCCCAGGCCGGAGGGTCCTGGGCTTTCCTGGGGCACCAGACTGCCAGCCAGGCTGCTGGTGAGGTGAGCGCTCCGACCAGGGTTGTTTCTCCACATAGCGCTGAGAGCAGGATGTGTCCTGCTGGGGAGGATATGGAGGAGCAGCGGGTTCTGAAGGGGAAGGGGTAAAGCAGGGAAAGGACAGCAAAAGTGGGAACAAATAAAGGGCCGATGGGTGGGCAGCAGAAGTGAC
Source organism: Gopherus evgoodei (assembly GCF_007399415.2). NCBI lineage: Eukaryota > Metazoa > Chordata > Testudines > Testudinidae > Gopherus > Gopherus evgoodei. Next base: position 95,688,817 of record NC_044326.1, on the reverse strand, counting down.
ACCTGACCAACCAATGCCTGGAGCCTCTCTGCACTCACTAGCCACTACAGCTCACAGCATGCAGCCAATGGCAGCCAGAAACAGGAAGGGGTCTGGGGCCCTGCTGGCCAAAAGCTGGCCTACAGCGGTGGCTGTGCTGACAGACTAGCAGGGTGTTGTATCAACCAGGCAAGGTACTAACAAACTTCAACTAGACTTTATTTTTAAAGTGGAAACCTCTTACCAAGCTGCTGCTGCGCCCTCTGTAACTCTCACTCTGCCTCCTCAACTCCTCCCCTGCTCCTTCCCATTTCCAGTCCTTAAAGACTCCCAACAGCTAGTGCTCCCAGTTCTAATAATTACAAGCAACATCAAATCACTACACAGGAGGAGTGGCTGCACTGCACTGCACTGCAGCTTTGCCCCACCAACAACCTTGCACATCCACCCCCACTACTGGCCACAGCTGTCCCCCCCCCCAAGTGGGCGGGTTGCTGTCAAGCAGGGGTCCAGCCACCAGCAGAATCTGTCAGTACTGATGGGGAGAGACAGAAAATATGGGACAATTTGCCCCTTTTTAAGAAAAAGTTGGAACACCTACAGAAGGTCTTAAATACGAGACTGTCCCTTTAAAAATGGGACATCTGGTCACCCTAGCACGCGCAGGCACGTGTGTGTGTGTGTGTGTGTGTGTGTGTGTGTGTGTGTGTAAGTAAAAGTAAGTTTTGATATACATCAATATTTTTGAAGAGGCCATCAACTATTCTTATATTTTAGAAACTAGAAAACTTTTCAGTCTTCAAAGAGAATAAGAAAAGGTAGAGAAAAAATCTGACTCAACAAGAAAATTTCTATATTAAAAAGAGAGAAAGAGAGAGAAATAAAACCAAGCATAACTACACAGGATGATAAGGACGTTTTGAAATTTCATCCCATGCTTATTACTTATAGATGATATTTGCCACTTTCATATCATATTATGATGAGAAAGTCAGAGATAAGGAAATAGCTTATAATCAGGGCGCATATGATTGTCATCTGCTTTCATGATATGAAAAAAATAAATGATACAGGATACATTTCACATAGAATTAGAGCTGTACTGTTGTTACTGACTTTCTTAATATAATATAAAATGCAAGCCTGATTTGACCCATATCAGCAGTCATTTTTTAACAGCACTGCACTGCCACTGTTATATTAACATGGAAATCAAACTTACCAGTTTTATACGGGACAAGAACCTGAAGGATTTTTGGTTAACGACATAGGTCAGTGAATTTGAACCCCAAACCCCTCTCTAGGAATGTGGCTTTGGGGGGACAGGTCTTCTTAGCTGGTAGCAAAACATTAAAGCATTTAAATTATGCATGTATAGTTGGCCAAATCCAAATGTAGCTGATTCATGAGAGATGATCCAATGGATGTGTGCATATTAAGGGGTGAGCTATAACAATTATTGGACCATTTTTCCAAGCTATTTGATGTAGTAGGCTAAACAAAATTTGGTGCCCCTGCTCAGCTTGTCTAAAACCTTTTGGAAAGCAGTGATCAATGGAATATGTCAAAGGTCCTTTGTGGAAACAAACATACCAACCATACCATATAAAATCCCTGGTGCTATCAGTTGTGGTTCAGAACCCCTATTTGCCTTGTGACTTCCTGATAATTTTATTTAGAGTTTTTAGAGCTACCACACTTTTGGGAAGATCTGTTTAAGGCTTGCTCTGCTTTGTGATGTTGTTACTGGGAGTTGTTCTGAAGTGAGTATAACTTGCCATAGTAATATTCTGTTCTGAGGCATCATGAATCTTTGACTGCCAAGGATTTGGGGACTGGGTCCTGATAAGAAACAGTGGATGGATTAGGGGTAGTTATCAGAGGAGAAAAATGTAAGAACTCCTAACTTAATTCTTTGGTAGCTCTGTGATTCACCCCCCTTTTTCATCCCCACACACTCACACTTATATCTGTCAGTAAAGTAGAATCGTTTGCCCAACAACTAATATGATTTTGATTAATTATATTAACACTGATTATAGTTGTGCAATTTTGATTTTTGTAATTTTCTGTTTGAAATTGTCAGTGAGAGATTTGCTTGTGTAAGGAGTGCAAAATCAGATCAGTTTCATGCCAATTACATTAAAATTCCATTGCTCTGCTTGTTAAGGGCTTGAGGTGTGAAAACAGACAATATAGAAGAGTTTTAAAACAAAGACTTGAGCAGTAAATAGCCAGACACATTCATTATTTAGGCACACACCACCTTTTAATATAACTCTTAATCAATGTTTTACCTTGCTATCAATGTGTAAATCTTGCCCTAAGTGGGAATGATTACCAATTAGGGAACAGGAAACATATGCTCCAAATCACACTTCACTTTACTGGAAATGTTTGAACACTGACAGCAAATACTAATGTAGCTACAAATGTGTGCATATGCCTTCTCAAATCTCATAGGACATTAATTAACAGTGCTTCAAGTTATTTTAGCAATAAAAAGACATTGAATTATCTATGGATTTGAACCATCTGGGCACTAGTCTACATTCTCCAAACTTCTGGATCACATACAGAATTACATAAGGTGTGATACATAACATGTGTTAGAAACTGTGGCTGAAATAACATGTGTTATAGGTAGACCAAAAATAAGTTTGTTGAAGAAAAATGCAAAACGGTGCACTATCACAGAAGACCCTTTTTCAGAAGAAATGGCATGTGCTAAACTAGATGATAAGATAACTCATAGAAAATGTGGCATTCCCTCACACCATCAAGCCTCACTCTAGGCAAGCTCCCTGCTCAGCAGTGCCTAGTTATAGTTAGTGGTGGGTTTAAGGATTGGTCCTCTGCAAATTGTTCCCCCAAACAGATGGACCTCAGATGCTTACCCGGTATAATGACCTCAGATGACTACATCAGCTGTGGAGTTGGGGCCGTCTACTTGGAGCAGCCTTGGAGGCAGGATTGCTGTTCCCACTCCACAATCTCCTTCTTCCTTCCCCTGCAAAAAATATTCCAGCACATGAACCGTAGTTTGTGCCCAAAATTGTAATACACTCTAAAGGAAGAGATATTTGAAATATTGTAATTATACTAGTAAATCTAGAGAGACTACATAGGTGAGGTCATATCTTTTATTGGACCAACTTCTGTTGGTGGAAGTTACAAGCTTTTGAGCTACACAGAGTTCTTCAGATCGGAGGAAGGAACTGGAACCAGAGTGACCTAAATACAAGTTGGAAAAGATTGTTAAGCAGCAGAGATCCATATTGGAGGTGGTCACTTGAAATGAGGTGGGCAATTGTGGGTTAGATTGTTAAGAATAAAGGGTTTGAAGTGGGTAGTTAAGGATGACAGGTAATATTGTGTGTTAGAAATTGTTGAAAGTAACCTGTTTTTGGTGTCAAATTCATAACTCTATTAAAGTTGCTAGGCTCGCCTTTTGAAAGTGTTGTGCAGGTTTCCTTTGAGGACAAGTACTGAAAGATCAGATACAGAATGTTCACTTTGTGAAAAGTGTTGCCCCTGGGTGACATGTTGTTTTTGTCTTTTAACATTTTTTTCTGTTTGAGTTCATTCTAGAGTATAGCGATCATCTTGTTTCACCCACATAATTATTATTGGGGTATTTGATGCACTAGATAAGGCACATCACATGTGATAAGCATGTGTAGAACACATGAATTTGAAAGGTGCATTGTGTGGGTATAGATCATCACAGCAGAGGTGATATGTTTGCAGGTTTTGCATCTGTTCTGGCTGGGTCTGGTGCTACTTTAAGTTAGTGTGTGCTAGTCTGTGAGGAGCTTGCTTCCAAAGATGAGATTGGGGGCACTATTTGAAGGCCAGAAGAGGGGGTTTGGGAAAGATTTATTTCAGGATGTGGTCCCTACCAATCAATAGCAACCCATATTTGATGATACTCCAAAGGGGTTCCAGTATGGGGTGGTCGGTGCAACCAGGTGGATGTAGTCAGTGTATTTTTTTTCTTTTCTGTATTGAAGCAGGTTCTTCTGGGCTATCTGAGTGGCCCTTTCCATGATGCAATCTACTTGTCTGGTGGAGTGTCCTTGTTTAGTGAAGGCGGTTTTAATTGTGTTTAGATGTGTATCCTTAACTTTCTCTTTGGATCAAATGCTGTGGTATGAGAATGCCTCATTGTAGACAACAGATTTTTTGCTGTATCTGGATTAGTTGCTTGACCTGTGGAGTTGTGTGGTGATTCCTCGGGTTCCCTCAAATCCAAAGCTTTTGGTAACTTCAATGTATGTGAGGTGGTATCAGGACAAACCAAGGGAGACGCAGTACTTGTGTCTGCTATATGGCCGACACAGACAAATCAAAACCACATGCTTTCACTTTAAAGCCCGTACTTTATTTAGTCTCCAGTATTCCCATTGGAATACCTTTACTCAAAGTCACTGCTTTGTTTAGTCTCAAGCACAGACAAACACAATATCCATATTTCCTGCTTTTCACAGATGTGTGTCAGAGCATGTCAGAGAGGGTGTAGAGTAGTGGTGGGCAACCTGAGCCACAGGTTGCCATCGCTGGTGTACAGTCAAGCTTACTTGATGTGATAGCTATCCCTCCCCACACACTTGTCTTGCATTTGCTATGCTAAGTTCATGCAAAGGCTTACTAAATGGCAAAATGAAAAAGCAGTTGATGCTGATGTGTTTAGAGAGAATTTGATGGATGGATGATAGTTGTGGAAGATGTGACATTTCATCCACTTCGAGCAGCTGTATTGATTTTAAGGTCAGAAGTCATGATTATAATCTTCTAGGCTGATCTCCTACTAACACAAACCCTAGAATTTCACCAACTGATTCCTGCAACAAGACTATAACTTTAGGTTGAGCTAAAGCCTATCTTTTAGAAAGCCACCAAATCTTGATTTAAAGACTTAAAATGACAAAGAAATACCAGATCCCTAGATAAGTTTTTCTAAAAATTAATTATCCTGAATAAATTCTAGCCCAAATTTGTCTAGTTTCAGTCCAGCTTGTTATATGTTTGTCTACTAAATTAGAGATCTGTACTATCAGAAATCTTCTTCTTATTGAGGAACTTATAGACTGTTGCTACAGCTACACCATGATTTTGTCACTGATTACAGTCATGGTCAAGTTAACAGCTTAGGTCTTTTCTATACTATACAGACTCTGCCAGTACAGCTATACCAGCAGAGCACCTTAATGTATACACATTGTGTGCCAATAGAGAGAGGAATTCTGCTGGTATAGTAACACCCCTTCTACTAACAACATTACCTACTCCAACAGATGCCCTCTTCTGTCAGCATAGCTGTGTCTACACTGGAGGTTTGCTGATATAGCTTTGCTGGCTAGGGGGCGTGTTTTTCCCCTAGGTCAGACACAGCTAAGCTGACAAAACTTTTAGGGTAGACCTGGCCTTAAAAAATACATATTTTAGTTTGTTTCTATGCAGCAGCTTTTCTGCCATTTTGACTTTTTAGAAACAAAACAAAACAACTTTGCGCTTATATCAAGGCATTGTCTATGCTGTGGATTTGCCCCGATTTCCACCTTGAGATGTCTTGCTAAGATAGCTTCACTGGTGCAAACCTCTAATATAGACTGTGAAAACCACTACAAGCTATGATTTGCATTGCTTCATCTTATCACAGTTTCAAATAGGGGTGAATTTCATGGGTACCAATGGGTGTTTCAAAACTCTGTCTTTTCAAGCAGAATAGCGTTCCTAAGTCAAGGTCACAGGTATGCAAGTCTGACTACACAAACTCAGAAAAAAAGATTTTGTGATAAAGATACACTGAAACCACAGAATTAATATATGATTGCCATGAGTTCCCTTGTAAGTTTAGTAGTTTTTTCTGAATGGAGAAAAACTGCACAAGCCCACAGTGAACATTGGCTGTAGTTTCTAGTCTCCAACAAGTTTTCTTTATCTTGATTTGATAAAAGAAAAAAGTCAGAAAACTATAAACAGTACTAATCCTCAGAGTCCAGATTCACTCTTCTGAAAGCTGTAAATAGAGAGTTAAAGAGCCACAGGAAATTAGCTCTCTGAGTTATGTTAAATGTTCCCCACATTCCAGTATCTTCACAAGGAAGGAATACAATTTGAAGAAGACATCATAACATACCATGATTTTAAAAAAATTGTTATGCTTAACTCTATTTCTTAGGAAATAGAACAGATTTGAACCACTTAAGAAAAAAATGTGTGTTTGAAACATGGGCAGAAAAGTAATTGATCTGAGTGCTGTGTTATCTGTCAATTTAAGTCCTACTCTCTGGCAGCAGCAACAGAGACAAAGCCATGAAAAGCAAATACAGAAGAAGGGGGAAATGAAATGAAATATTCTAACTATGGTTTGGAATAAAAAAGAGTAGGAAAAAACATTTAAATATTAAGAGTGGCTTCAAACAACATAAAAATAATAAGACAAGTGACTGTAAATGGGCTAGCCCTAGAAGAGGAGGGAGAAAGAGAATGAAAACTAAAGTCAAACTTTAAAAATATAGATCTAAACAAATATCTATAAACATATATAAGAAAGAAAAGTTTGAAATTGAAATGTGTAAGATAGTGGGTTTTTTTGTAAATGCTCCCATTTTAATTATTTTAGTAACTGCATATTTGAATGCACAAAGGTTTCATTAATTCAATGTTTAGGTTGACAAGTCAAGGAAATTATAAAGTTAAGGTTTGAACATCAGCATTAACTCATCTCCAAAGCACATCTTTTCTATTTTATTTTTATACAGTTGGTGTTGCTGCACCCCTAAGCAAAATAGGGTTTGTACTGCTTCAAAGAGAGATAAACCTCAATAAGGTCAATAAATGAAGACCCCAGCTTGCCCTTGACTATGCTTAGAGTACAGCATATCTGGAGCTATACCAGTTGCTAAATCAAGGCATTTCCTGAGTATGGACAAGGTTGGAGTATTTTACCTGGCCAAACAATGTGTGAATCCACCAGCAGAAGAACAAATTTAGTTTGTTTCTAGGTATGACTATGAGAGTCCACAACCTGGTGAATATACTATCTTATTTAAAAATAATCAGCAATTGATTTGTTTTTCAAACCCATGTTAGCACATCATAATACTGAGTTCTCTGAGGAACAATGGCAGATTCTTTTTAACTTACTGAGAGATCTTTTATAAAATATGAACCATTTCCATCTGACATTATTTGAAAATAATCAAAGAATCAGTTAATGATATGGCATTCAAACAACAAACCCCATCCTACCATCTGTTTTCTTTAATCAGCAAAGTGATTTTCTTTCTTTCTTACACAGAATGTTGACAGGATAAAACTCAGTTGCAGGAGAATAAGCTATATCAAAAAAGTTTCCATGGGCATGTCCTCCAAATGTAATGGCACTTAGGTGGGCATACAAACAAATGCTATACTGAATTCTGTATTCATTGTTAGACTGAAAATACTTTAAATGTACCAGTATAATTGCAGTTATTGACTTTTCTCAAAATACAGTGTGAGGCAATTCTGTATAGTAGGATTTTTGAAACACTTATCTTTTTAGAGACTGTCTCAGATCGTCACGACTATAGGGTCTGTACAGGTCAACCCATTTGAATCCAATCATGTGATTGCAGTGATGTCAGAGAGCTGCCTCAGTTACATTAAATAAAAGAAATGATGGCTAGGAATCTGTAAATGTTTGTTTTTTGCAAGGATTAGAGCTAAAGTCAAAAGCATTACTCCAGTTTCAAGTTAGTATAGAAATGACGAACACAAAATAGTCCCGGCACCTTAGGGTTTTCTGTTTGCCTGATAAGGTTAAGTGATACTTCCTCATGCATGGATATGTTGGAACATTCATTTTAAAAAAGAAACATAAAATCACTCTTATATGCACAGCATTTAATCTCAAGGCTGAAATAACACCGCAGAATTTCTATGCCTGTACCTCAGACTTGACATTTGCCATGTTACAGAAGAGTGACTGCTCTGCTATAGTGAAGACCAGCTTTCTGTTTAAAGCACAACTGTTTTAAATGCTCTAAAATCCACATGGTTAATCAGATTGCCTTGAAATTTGGTATGCTTCATAGGTACAGTGAGTGATCTAAATCTAAAGCCATTTGACCATGATACTCCTGGATAGAGCACTGCTCCCTCCCCTCCCCCCCAAAAAAACAGCTAGTCTTCATGTTCGCACATTTTAGTGACTTTTTTCCCTCCCAGATAGAGATCAAATCCAGCCTCAGATCATCACATCAGGGTCTCCAGTTTTCAAGGGTAACCCTAACAGAGTGATAGGCACCCAGCACCCCTTCAGGAAAATGCAATTAAACATTATTTGAAAAAGTTACTTCTCCAGACTTAGGCATGCTAAGGTTCACATGCCTATTCATGCTTCTAATGCAGTATAACTATCATGCACACACAGAATGGTAACTGAGCATGTACACAGAAAGTGGCTAACTATCTGGAAAACTTTCTCTACATGACAGGTTTGGGTGACTCTGAGGGTATGTTATGGTCATCAAATCTGAGAAAACTCAAGCACTGTGAATCCAAACCAGGGCAGAAATCTGATATATATATATATATATATATATATATATATATATATATATAAATATTGCTCCAATCTGCCTCTATCAAAGGGGAATTTTTATTTTTGGAAAATGTAATTGGAATAGAGCAGAATATTCAACAGTTACTGAACCCATTTTTTTAAAATAAAAATCAGCAGGGAGTAGAGTGAAAGAATTACTTTTTGTATCTTGGTCACAACACTTCTGCTAATATATCCCAGAATGATGTTTGGGGTTGTTTTGCAATAGTGTTACATTGTTGAAACATATTTAGCTTGTGATCCATTATGACCCCCAGTACTCCTTACTAGGCAGTTCCCCTCCACCCCCTGTTTTGGATGTGTTCAACTGATTATTCCTTCCTAAGAGGAGTAGTTTACATTGTCCTTATTGACTTTCATCTTATTTACTTCAGACCATTTCTCCAGTTTGTCGAGATCATTTTGAATTTTAATCCTATCTCCAAAGCACTTGCAACCCCCCCAGCTTAAAATCATCCACAAACTTTTGAAGTGTAGTCTCTATGCCATTATCTAAATCATTGATGAAGATATCTAACAGAACCAGACCCAGAACTGATCCCTGAGGAACCTCAATTAATATGCCTTTCCATCTTGACTATAAACCACTGATGATTACTCTCTGGGAATGGTTTTCCTACCAGTTATTCACCCACCTTATAGTAGCTCCATCTAGGTTGTATTTTCCGTAGGTTGTTTATGAGGTCATGCAAGACAGTATGAGGTTGTTTATGAGGTCAAGCCGTACTAAAGTCAAGAGATACCACATCTATCACTTTCCCCCATCTACAAGGTGTGTTACCCTGTCAAAAAGAAAGCTATCAAGTTGGTTTGACACAATTTGTTCTTGACAAATTCATGTTGACTGTTACCTATCACCTTATTATCTTCTAGGTGTCTGCAAATTCATTGCTTAATTATTTTCTCCATTATCTTTCCAAGTACTGAAGTTAAGCTGACTGGTCTATAATTACCTGCATTGTCCTTATTTCCCTTTTTATAGATTGACACTATATTTGCCCTTTTCCAGTCCTCTAGAATCTCTCCCATCTTCCATCACTTTTCAAAATAATTGCTAAGGGCTCAGATATCTCCTCAGTCAGGTCCTTGAGTATTCTAGGATTCATTTCATCAGGGTCTACTGACTTGAAGACATCTAACTAATTTTCACTGCCTCTCATTAAGTTAGATGTACAATCACTACCAACCTTTTTGGTGAAAACTGGAACAAAAAAGTCATTTAGAATTTCTGCCATTTCTGCATTTTCTGTTATTTTCCCTCCCCCCCCATCCTGTTTTCCCCTGAGCAATGTGCCTACCCTGTCTTTGGTCTTCCTCTTACTTCTAATCTATTTGCAAAAAGTTTTCCTGTTACCCTTTATGTCTCTAGCTAGTTTAATACCATTTTGTTCCTCAGTATTTGTGATATTTGTTTATTATTCATCCTTTGTAGTTTGATCTAGATTCCACCTTTGGAGGACTATTTTTTGAGTTTCAGATCATTGAAGATTTCCTGGTTAAGCCAGAGTCTCTTGCCACCCTCCCTGTCTTTCCTATTCAGTGGAACAGTTTGCTCTTATGCTCAAATAATGTCTCTTTGAAAAACTGCCAGCTTTCTGGAACTGTTTTTCCTCTTAAACTTGCTTCCCATGGGATATTACCTACCAACTTCCTGAGTTTGCTAAAATCTGTTTTCTTGAAATCCATTATCTTTATTGTCTTGTTTCCCCTCCTACCATTCCTTAGAATCATGAACTCTATCATTTCATGATCATTTTCACCTAAGCGGCCTTCCTCTTTCAAATTCTCAACCAGTTCCTCCCTATTTGTTAAAATCAAATCTAGAACAGCCTCCCCCATTAGCTTTCTCCACCTTCTGAAATAAAAAAAATGTCTCCAATACAGCCTAAGAACTTGTTGGATAATCTGTGCCCTGCTATGTTATTTTACCAACAGATGTCTGGGTAGTTGAAATCCCTCATCACCACCAAGTCCTGTGCTTTGCATGATTTTGTGTTGTTGGTTTCAAAAAGTCTTATCCATCTCTTCTTCAAGGTTAGGTGGTCTTTGGTAGACCCTTCCCATAGCATCACCCTTGTTTTTAACCCTTTTATCCTTACCCAGAGACTTTCAACAAGTTTGTCTCCTATATCCATCTCAACCTCAACCTAAGTGTATATATTTTTAATATATAAGATAACCTCCTCCCTTTCTTCCCTCCCTGTTCCTCCTGAACAAGCTGTTCCTTCTATGCCAATATTTCAGTTATGCATGTTATCCAACCAAGTCTCTGTGATGCCATAGTCATGTTTGTTAACTATCATTTTTTCTTCCTGCTTATTCCCCATACTTCTTGCATTAGTATGCAAACATCTCAGATACTGGTTTGATTTCTCCCCATGTTCGCTCTTGACTCTCCCTTATTCTTGCAATGGTCAATGTTCTTAACTGCCAGTGATGTGGGGTTTTCCTGATAATTTCATTTCAGTTAAACTTTATGTTTTTTTATGTTTCGTATTAAAAATATAACATGTTAATAATTATACATCCGATTTTATTCTTCAGCCATGAAACTGGAAAGAAAATCACTAAATGCATTATTCAAAACAGCATCTGATCATGTTTAATACTATGAAATGCTCTGTTTCTTCTTTCTCCACTCCATGTAGATGTAATACAACATGCTTGCCAAATGCACACAAAAAAGTATTCTTCCCCAAAATAAACTGTTCAGAATGGTTTTCAGCCTAGATATTTTGTCAGTTTTTATTTTAAGAGACAAGTTTCTTCTTAATCAGTCAATCATTATTTCTTGTGCATCAGTGCTTGCAAGTTAAAGCATATCTCAGGGAGCCATCCATTAGAATATATTGTAATATGACAAGAACACAATACAATTGCAATCCAGGATTTATGGATAAAAAAAATTGTTTACAAAGATAAATACCAAGAAAAAGGTCACAACTTAAGATGTATGAGCCTGTATTAGTATCTCTATCTCAGTTTTCCTTAGGGACTGAAGAACAGATTTTTAAAGGTATTTAGGTGCCCAAAGATAGGAGCTTAGTGGAGGGAGGGGGTTCAAAAGCATATAGGTGCCTATCTCCCATGGGAATTAGGTGACTATACACTTTTGAAAAATCCCACTCTTGCAGGTCTATTTGACATCACACACAAATACTGGACACTCACCAAACTTCTGTCAGGGATCCAAATGTTGAATCCCTGTGTTCTTTAAGCTTCCAGTTTCTGAAGAGAATCTTGGAACTGCCCTGGATTTGGGGTCTCAAGGCACATTCTTGGAGTGCAGTTACTTTGTCTAACATCTGCTCCTGAGAGTTCAGACCTCCATAATCAACTTCCCAGCCCCTACAACCAGTGTTGATCCCCTTGCCCCCAACACTACCCCAGGTTCTTCAGGAGTTCATTACATCCCTTCATGGAACTCCAGACATGTGGGCACTTTCTGCTTATAGTTTAACTCTATAGGGGCATGTGATAGATGTCACACATACACACACATAGACAGCCTCTGCACAATACCAATGTTCTTAACTTAGGAAACAAAGCACTGAAAGTATACATCATGTAGTAAACACCCTGAATGCAATGCCTGTCACTATAGCTCACCCTTCCCTTGCCAGTCCTTGGATGACCATCTGTGTTCAGGTAGGCAGAGTTCTCCCCTACCTCATCAGATTCTTGCAGCAGCTTCCCATTGCTTGCACTGGTGAAAGTGGGTGGAGACCTCAAATAATTCAGCTCTTGCCCTTTTTATAGCATTCTAATCCCTCTCTCAGATCAGCCTCCTCAGGTAATCATAGACCCGTACCAAATACATTCATTGCCAGACAAACTCTCCCCTGAGACACTAGTTCTCCTGGGAAGGAGCCAGCCTATTGTCTAGGATGTTTGTATTTGAATAGAAGACCATACCAAGTTAACAACCCTCTATATTCAGCCCTGTACTACTACACCTTGGAATTTCAGTCTTACATGGAAGTAAAAGAACAAAAGAGCTGAACATTCAGAATGGAGTTTGCAGCTTTGTAAGCGTACATGCAGAGAGTTCATAATCTCACACAGAATATATAAATTCTACAGATTCCCCAAATCATCACACCAACTAGAAAATCATCTGCACCTTTTTGCCTAAATACCTTTAAAAGTCTGATCCCAAGTTCTGTTGTCTTGTATGTATTGACTAAAAGATAAATTTCTCTTGTGAAATCAAATCTCACAGTAGAGAGTAAGGTCGATGAACATAAAACATGTGGATAAGCATCACTACTTCTCGCCAGCAGATCAATGAGGCTTATAGGCTAATGCCATGGGCAAGGAGCACTGAGTGCTGCTCAAGTGAGTATAAGAAAACATTTTGTCCCCTATCTTGATCCTGGAAGCAAATCACCTAGCACAACTTCAAGTACCTCTAAATTGTACCTTCTACCTGGGCCTAAACAGCTGTTGTCACAGCCAGAGTTTGCTGAGGCTTGGAAACAGCCATGCTCCCTATTCTCATGGCCATGCCCTCTTAATGAAAAATAAGTTTCTCATGCTGAAAGTGGGGGGAGCTTGCGAGTATAGAAAAAATAATACTAATTTCCTATCACTCTTCTTTCATCCTATGAGTTTCGCAATCCTCCAGTTTTCTTTGTCTTCCATTATTGCTTTAGTTTCTTCTTTCACACTGTTCCTTATTTCAGAGACAACCTCACTTCTTGCTGGTCAATCAGCTTTTCTCTTTTTCTTCAGATCTCTCTCTAAGATTCACTTCTTTCATTAATCTTTTTAGCTCTAGATTTTATCACCACTTCCACAGCTGTGGTACCATATTTTGTCTGAGCTCTTTGGGGCAAGCACCATGTCTTATTTTGAATTTTGTAACATGCATTTACCTTCATGATATGTATATGTTTATATATACATAAAATCATTAGTAATACAAACTGAAATTCAGTATTAAAAACAAGGGCAAAATTTCTAAACCCACAACATGAAAATAGTGCTGGTGCTTATGCAGAATTAGACAAAACTTACAAAAAAAAAGTCTTCCACAGCTGAATATTGGCTGCCTTTAGTCATGCTAAGTATCACCAAAAGAAGGGTCTATTGTGCAGAGAAACCAGTATGTCAAAAAACTGCTAGAGCTACACTGCATATCCTTCCTGACCTTTTGTCTCAGGCTGACTTTCTCTGGCAAATTTAAAGCCTACTGTAAATGCAGATCATTTGTTTTCTCTTTGTGGAGACGTGAGCTGTATGTTCAGCTGGAAGGCTGAACATGGCTGCACAAATTGTTTAAGAAAAAGGCAGGTATGAACATCATGAGCCTGGAATTTCTGTCCAGGTCCAAAGATAAATTTTATAATTACTCTAAATAGTAAGCATGATGCCTAGCCTGTAACCTTCCTCTCCATGTCATAATGTTTTATGAACTGTTTTACATCCCATGTGTTGTGCTTTCATCTCCTCCTGATAGTAATTTGGATTGGCTGTGGGAAGTAACACATGAATGAATATGCAAACTAGACTACATAGCATGTAAAACTCCCCATAAAACCTTATGATATAGTAAGTAGACTAAGTTGGCTGCTGCTGCTTCTTTTTTTTTTTTATCCTAAGTTTAATGGAACACTGTTGGTTAGAAGTGGGCAAATACTTCATAAATTATTTATATGACAAAGTCACATCTTTTTCTGCTTGTGAATTTTCTGCAAAAAATATCAGAAATTTTCTCCATTTCAGCTGTTCCAAATTATTTCTGCAAATGTTTCTTAGGCTATACCTTGTTCATGAACAATTTCTTGTGAGTATTGAATATTTGAAATTCAAGTTGTTTTGCATGGGCATATAGATCACTTGGCATATATATTTTACCTTACTATATGAGCATATCTCTAAGAATCAGTTTTCTAGTATAAATATTTGTGATTCTGAATTTGATATTTCAGTGTCATAAATATTCTCTAATATTAATTTAGCATGTGCTGTTTCCACAAGCATTTTTGTGAGTACATTAATTTGCTAGAGTATTTGAAGAAAGTGAATGAACGCAAAAGAAGTACAAATACAGTCATAACTAATTCATTTAAAAGTAAAGCTTGTCAAGAATTTTTTGACTAAACATTTTTACATAAAAAAATGCAATTGGTCAAATCCAGAACTGTTTGCAAGAAAGGGCAAGGTCTGACAAATTTCCTGTTCTGAATTTTTTCTGAAGTAGTAGTCTCGACATTTTTGCAATGTCTTTGTTCAAAACTTTCAAAATAAAAGATTCCATTTTTCAAGTCAAACTTTCAAGTTGTTTCAAAATGCGGTTAATTTTGAAACATATCATTTTGATGTCAGCCTCTTTCATTTATTTTATTTTACATGTTGTTAATATAAATTATCAGTGAAACATTTTGATTAACCTGATCTGAATTGTTTTTTAATTTGGGAAAATTTGAAATTTTGACTTTTAAGAACATTTATTGAAAACATAAACCTTCTTGTGGGATAGCAAAACCATTTCCCCCCAGCTCCTGTTAAGAAGTTCCTGAATGATGAATACAAACAGACACAAATTTGCCAAACTTGCCCAGTTTTGCTTTTCCATAATTAATAAACGTACTGATAGAACCAGATTCATAAGCAGAGCTTTGGCCACTTTGCTCTATGTCATGGCTCAAATGCAAATGTCCAGCAGATAATTCCTCTGTCAGAGGAAAATTGCTGGTGCATAGGAACTTGCCACCTCCTTTCAACATAAGCGGTGTAGCAGTGCTCCAATATGGCAATCATTCACTGGTTTAAAGCTCAGGATTTGACAGTGGTGGGATTTAAAAGATGCCTGGCAGCAGCTGTAGATTACACTTGAGCCAGTGCTGGCCCTGAAAGTCATGGAGTCATGTCTGATGCCTGATGCTACCTCACCTTTCTACTTCAAGCTTTGCCCAGAACAGCAGAGACTCCAGCCCCTTGTCAGTTATGGCATGTTCTGATCTCACTTAGGGCTTGTCTACATTGTCTAAGTACTTCAGGACTAACTCCAATAATTTAATTGGAGGTACATAGGTGTAAAATCAATGTAAGTGACTAGAACCAGGCCCAACAGATATTCTCATCACAAAGGTCACTTTATAATGCTAATTTAACCCACTTTAAGGTCTTTTTACAGAGTCAGGGCCACGTAAATTGGCTTTATGCTAAATGAGATGCAAGTCCATTAGCCCAAGCTTAATAAATATGTCCAGGTCCAAGAAGCCAGTCCTAGAAACCTTTAGTCAATGGGACTATTCACTCACAGTAGGAAGAGCTACTGATGTGAATCTGGGCTGTAAACCTGAACTCTAATTTTAATAGTGGGGAAAAAAGTGCTTATATGATAACTGATGTAACCAAAACATTGACATTTTGTACAATATGAGTAAAAAGTATTTGTATATGTAATAGTTCCTGTGTGCTTTAAAACTTTAACAAAATCTGATAGTATTTAAACACTATTCATTTACAATAAGGAAATGCATCTTAATTTACTCAGTACAATGTATTCGGTCTTAGACATTTTGATGTGATGAATTTCCCCAAACCTATAGTGCAGCGAATATTATTCAGAAATAAACAGGAACATGCATTGATTTTCTTTGCTAAGATTACAGGTAAAGTACCATAAGGCAAAATTAACAGTCAGCAAAGGCTGTTAAAGGAATGCATTGACTACAGTTAGACTACAGAATACAATTGGATGCATTTTACTCTGTATAGCCCCAAAACATGTATATGATTAATGTACCTATAATTAATTTATCCTTTTACAGAGTTTAGCTTATGTGTCCTTTATGTCTTTTTGTGGAAAATATAAAGTATATTAATTAGTGATAAATTTTGCAGATGAGTAGCAATGTAATGAATG
Source organism: Gopherus evgoodei (assembly GCF_007399415.2). Lineage (NCBI taxonomy): Eukaryota > Metazoa > Chordata > Testudines > Testudinidae > Gopherus > Gopherus evgoodei. Next base: position 95,672,348 of record NC_044326.1, on the reverse strand, counting down.
ATATATTGTGCTAATCTATATGCTGCATTATTAGCCGCTTACTCTTACCATCTATGCACAGCAAAGTGGATGATTTTTTACAATTAATTTCAATTAAAAAATCTTATCAATGAATTACACAGATTTGCTTAGTGAGGTCATGGTCCTTATTTTGCAGAGATGAACATCAAATAAAAAACAAACCTGGACACTGCACGATATGCACAAAAAAACCCAAGAAGCAATTAGGAAAAGAACTGCTATTCTTTAAAGTGACCAGCATTTGTGTGTCAGGAGCTGAATTAACTTAATTCTGTTCCAGTAAGTATGACAAGCTTATATTTATTTTGTTCATAGGTTAAAATATTAGTTGGACCTATCTCTGGAATTCATGGGGTTCCTTCTTCAGTAAGCACCAGATCATACTAGGTGGAGAGTGCTCTCAACTTCTTGTGACTTATTGTAGGCTTATTATACTGTATGTATACCAACACACACACTGTATTATATGTAATAGCAATACTACAGATTACAGACTCATTGAGACAATTTCTAAACACATAAATTGCCTGTATTGTATTATTCATATGTTATAATATATTTATACTGATGAGTGGAGGAATGGATTGATAGATGGATATATACATAATACAATGAATAGGTTCAAATGAGATATTTAGAAAATGTCTTAAATGTTGTAATCGACGCTATTGCCATTTTCAGAAGTATCATTCAATAAAGTAATATTTACAGGGGAAAAAAAGCTTCAGCTAACCTGATTAATAATATGATGCTATTCCTAGAAGTACTGCATTATGAAGACTGAATGGAATATTCATTCTGACTATTATAGCAGAGGCAAGAGAGGGGTGATGCCCATCATTAAATTTGTCCAATGTCTTCTATCACAAGACCATGTTTTCAGATGTCCATTTTTTATTTTAGGTGTCAGTATCAGGTTGAACAATTCTGAAAAGAATCCAGCCAAAATGGCACGACTAGGACAAAGAATTCCATTGACTAAAATTAGAGCACAGAGTACAATTGGAAAAATGCTACTTTCTATACCCCAGACATGCACAGAAGATTCCTATAATTCATTTATCCAAGAACAAAGCTAGGGGGAAAGGTACATTATTTTACCCATGTTAAAAAAAGTCTGGTGAGTTTTGCTCTAGTGCCCTCTTCTTTGGAGTAGTGACTTGAAAGGAGATGGCCTTTCTCTGAGGAATGTGACTTTTGCTGTCACCATGAAAATCCACCCAAATATGGCCAAGTTATAAGACCATCCATTCTGTGCAGCAAATGAGTCAGGAACACTGTGGAAAAAATAGTATGTGATCACGTAATTAAAGACTGTTTCATAAAGCATACACACAACACGTCTGAATAGTGGCATTTCCTAACGTCTATTGATTTTGCAACCTTAGTAAGTGGAAAAAATGCACTCGTGATAACATGTATTCAGAGCTCATGCATTCCTCCAGCACTGATAGGGCACAGCTGAATGCAGGGAGGCATTCAGTGCCAGAGGCCAGAAAAGCATAGAGTGAGTGTGATCAGAACATGCAGGAGGAGGTGCTGAGGCTCATGAGGGAGCAAACAGACATGATGAGGCATTTGATGGAGCTGCAGGAAAGGCAACTAGAGTACAGAACCCCACTGCATTCATTGTGTAACCGCCTGCCCTCCTCACCAAGTTCTGTATCCTCAGTCAGAAACCCAAGAATACGGGGGTGGGAAGGGAGAGACTCTGGGCATCCAGCCACTCAACTCCAGAGGATGGCCCAAGCAACAGAAGGTTGTCATTCAAACAACTTTGATTTGTAGTGTGGCTACAATAAGCAATGTGGACTTGTCTTTCCCTCCTCCCCCACCCCGCCAGGGCTACCTTTTACTAATCAGCACTATCAGTGATCTCAATTTAAAAAAAAAATAAGCAAAGAATGAACTAATGGATTCAAAACAATAGGGACTTTATTTCCTTTGCCAGCTTTGTGATTGAAGAGGGGGAGGGGGACTGGCTTACAAGGAAGTACATTCACCAAAGGGGGTGGCTTTGAATCAAGGAGAAACACACACAACTGTCACACCATAGCCTGGTCAATCATGAAACTGTTTTTCAAAAGCTCTTTGATGTGCTGCACACCTAGCTGTGCTCTTCTAATTGCCCTGGTGTCTGGCTGCATGTAATCAGTGGCCAGGCGATTTGCTTCAACTTCCCACCCCACCATAAACATCTCCCCCTTTCTCTCACAGATATTATGGAGCACACAGCAAGTAGCAATAACAATGGGAATTTTGGTTGTGCTGCGGTCTAACCTACTCAGCAAACAGTGCCAGTGCCCTTTTAAATGTCCAAAGGCACATTCTACCACCATTCTGCACTTACTCAGCCTATAGTTGAACTGCTCCTTACTGCTGTCTAGGCTGCCTGTGTACAGCTTCATGAGCCATGGGAGTAAGGGATAGGCTGGGTCCACAAGGATAACTATTGGCATTTCAACACCCTCAACATTAATTTTCTGGTCTGGGAAGAAAGTCCCTTCTTGCAGCTTTTTGATCAGCCTGGAGTTCCGAAACATGAAAGCGTCATGCACCTTTGTCGACCATCCCAGGTTGATGTTGGTGAAACGGCCCTTGTAATCCACCAGTCCCTGCAGCACCATTGAGAAGTACCCCTTGTGGTTTACGTACTGTTTGGCAAGGTGGTCCGGTGCCAAGATAGGGATATGCATTCCGTCTATCGCCCCACTACAGATAGGGAACCCCATTGCAGCCAAGCCATCCACTACAACCTGCACATTTCCCAGAGTCACTACTCTTGTTAGCAGAAGGTTATTGATTACCTTGGCTACTTGGATCACAGCAGCCTCCATGGTAGATTTGCTCACTCCTAATTGATTTCTGACTGACTAGTAGCAGTCAGGCATTGAAAACTTCCACAGGGCTATCGCCACTCTCTTCTCAACTGTCTGGGAAGGTCTCATTTTGCTATTCCTGTGCTTCAGGGCAGGGGAAAGCAACTCACAAAGTTTCATGAAAGTGGCCTGACACATGCGAAAGTTTTGCAGCCATTGGTAATCATCTCATACCTGCAACACTATGTGGTCCCACAAGTCTGTGCTTGTTTGCCAGGCCCAGAATCGGTGTTCCACTGTATCAACATGCCCCAATGCCACCATGATAACCCAATTGCCACATCCTGTGCTTTCAGGAATGATTGTGTCCATGTCCTCCTCACAATCGTTCTTGCTGACGGCTCCTAGCCAGGCTCTGCACATACTGCAGGATAATGTGCGAGGTGTTTACAACGCTCACAAAAGCTGTGCACGGTTGAATGGACTCCATACTTACTTAAATCGGCTTTTCTGTTCTAGAATGAGAAATAAAGGTAATTAATATCAGTTACATCCTCTGTATTTTGTGCATGTCATCCATTTGTCAAAGCACATTTTCAGGATCAGCTATGGTGTCTGCATGGGTAATCCAGGAAAAAAGGCACAAAATGATTGTTTGTTGTTGCTTTCAGGGAAGGAGGGAGGGGTGACTGATGACGTATCCAAAACTCCCCGTGACTATGTTTTTGCCCCATCAAGCATTGGGACCTTAACCCAGAATGGGCAGCAAAGACTGTGGGATAGCTAGCCACAGTGCACCACTCTGTGAGTTGATGCTAGCCATGGTATTGAGGACATACTCCGCTGACCTAATGTGCTTAGTGGGGACATGCACGATTGACTGTATAAAATTGGTTACTAAAGATTGACTTCTATAAAATCAACCTAATTTCATAGCGTAGACATTCCCATAGGTCGACTTATCCCACTAGTGTAGACAAGGCCTTAGTCTTGCCTCAGCACAGGGAGCTGGATTAGATGACCTCTCAACGTGTGTGTTGCCTAGTGGCAAGGCACTCAACTGGGATGAGTGAAACCTGAGTTCTTGTCACTGCTCTAAATCAAGCAGAATGGGTATATGCACAAAGGTATCCCACATCTCAGGTGAGTGCGCTTCCACTAGGCCAACACACTGTTATGTCTTACACCAGGGGTCAGCAACCTCTGGCACACGGCTCGCCAGGGTAAGCACCCTGGCAGGCCGGGCCAGTTTGTTTACTTGCTGTGTTGGCAGGTTCAGCGGACCGCGGCTCCCACTGGCTGTGGTCTGCCATCCCAGGCCAATGGGGTGGCGGAAAGCTGTGGCCAGCACATCCCTCGGCCTGTGGTGCTCCCCACCTCCCCCATTGGCCTGGGACAGTGAACTGCGGCCAGTGGGAGCCGCGATCAGCCGAACCTGCCGATGCGGCAGGTAAACAAACTGGCCCGGCCTGCCAGGGTGCTTACCCTGGCGAGCTGCATGCCAGAGGTTGCCGACCCCTGTCCTACACCCTGCTGGTGAGATTGATGCAGGAACACCTAGTCTGAGAATCCCACTTCAGAGCTGGCAGGGCTTTGGCTTCAGTAAGGTCTCCACGCAGCTATTAAGTATTCTGGGGTGGAGCTCTTGCAATCTCTCCTGTTGAAGCTGTTCTACTTGGTGTAAATACTTTATGGCCCAGTGAATTTTTAAATGACTCTATAGCACAGTGATAAAGGTGATCTCCTGGGATAAGGGAACAAGTATCTGTTCTAATTAATATCAGTTACATCCTCTGTATTTTGTGCATGTCATCCATTTGTCAAAGCACATTTTCAGGATCAGCCCCTTCAAATGAAATGTACAGGGGAAGAGTGATCTTGAGGATCGCACCAGGGATTAAGCACTGAGCTATTTGGGTGGATGAGCATATGGTTGCCAGTAACAAGTTAGGTGCTTGGGGATTTTACTTATGGATGTTTAGGTGCCTAAACAATTTAGACACTACTGGGTTATGTGGCAGCTGAGCAGGGGCTTCATGGAAGTTTGGATTTTGTGATGTGTATGTGTGTTTTTAAAGGCAGATCTCACTCTTTCAATTCCTTTTAATTAGATCAGTAATCACCTATACTACATTAGCCTATCATTCTAATTAAATCGGCTTTTCTGTTCTAGAATGAGAAATAAAGTTGATAGAAAATAATGTTTGAAAATACATTGAGATATCATTTACATTTTTCTAGCTACTGTACACAATGTATATTATCTGAAATCATCACAGGATCTCTTCAGATGTTTTTATTTTATAAATTTAACTGACATTTTGAAAGGAATGACTGTACATGAACTATCATTCAAAAAGATTGCATTTTCACCATGAAATGAGTATAGTCATTGTGCTGAGAAAAGGGATTGCATTTTGCTCACTTTTCCTACGTGAGGCTATCTGTCATCTTCTAAAAGCCTCCTGTTAAAATAAAAATTAAGAAGTCAAGTGCAATACTTGTACCTTATCCTGTGTCTGATTGGGAATTGGTCATCCATATTTTGAAGGGTTAGGAAAGATTATAAACGTATATCACAGCAAGTACTTAGTTCTTCTAAAGTGATTTTGTTATGCATCATACATCACAGTGATATTTGAAGATAGATTTATTATAATCTCTTGAAGAATGCTTTGAACATTTATAATGCAGAGCTTTTATCTAAAATTCCAAGTATTATTTTAGAAATAAGGTATATCATATCTGTGAGACAAGGCCTATTCCTATTGACAACTTTCCATAGGATCCAAAAATATATGGTGATACCAATGGCAAGAAAAAGTGGAAAGTCCGGACAACAAAAAGGAATCCAAAGTGTTTTTCTGATACAGTTTTGCTTTGGGGTTTGAGCCCTCATAACCAGATCCATATTTAACTGCCTCAGTTTGACTGATTATAATTTGATGAAATGGAAATTGTATGGATAGTTCTTCCTTTTATAGCTGAACTGAGGCACAGAGGCCTTCAACAACTCACCCAAGTTCACACAGAAGTCAAGAACTGAACCCAAGTCAAATCTTCTGAGGCCCAGTCCAGTGCCTTAAACACTAGCCTTCTTCTCACTTAACTCCAGTTGTTCTAAAAAAAAGATAAAAAAAGATTGTTTTCATTGCTGTTCCACAATTCATGCAGTAAAGCTCTTGGGATATTACCAACTAAATTCTCAATCCAAACATTTGTTTTATTATTTCAGAGCTTAAACATATCATCAGTGTAACAGCCTGAATTCTCTTCTTTAATAGTTGTACTTTCGGTATTCAATAACATGTTTTAGATCTTAATTTTGTTTGCATATGCAATTAACTTTTTCCCCTCTACTAGGTGACTGCAAATTCGTATCACTTTTCAGAATGGAAAAAAAGTCCTGTTTAACATTTCACTTGCAAAAGAATGCAAGTATTACTAAGAATTGCTAGATATAAAAAGGGATAAAAAACCAAGCCTCTTAGGAAATGGTTAGTAATTATAATGGCCACATTAAGGTTTTCCATATTTGGCATAGTAATCTCTACCTGATTAGCTTGTGTTTAACAAATGTGAAATATCGTATTCTGTTACTTTACCAAACATCAAATAATTCTTTTCAAGTCAGTGCAGTTATATATAAACATGTACAGGGGGCAAACTGGTATAAAATGATGGTGGGACTCTTTCAACCTCCACCAATATTTGCCTGAATGAAACACCACTCATAATAGATTGTACAGATGTTCAAAATATTATCAGAGTGTGCTAGTCTTCTTAAATTGGTTGTTTATTTATTGGTGGGAAGGAGGAAATTAGGGCAAGAGCTGTTTAAAAAAAGTGGAGAATTTTTTTCCAGTAAGTAAGTAGTTGGAGATCTCTCAAATCTTGCCCACTTGTGGCATCAATATGAGATGCCACTCACTGTAAATTGTGCAGATTTGTGATCCTCCAACTCCTTTCTTAATGATGTTGACATTTAAAATCTCATTCCACACTTTACTATCTTCACATGGCATTTGAGTTAACACTTCACTGAGATGACTGAGCTAGCTCACACCTCTCAGAGATATTGGTCCATGCACTCTGTAGACATTTCTGCATCAGTTACACAGAATTTGCAAAGAAAACCTCAAAAATATAACTCACATCAAGAGATGTTTTTTTTTTATTTTGCTGGAAAATCTGCATTATTTAATAAATTAAAGAAGCCCAATTTAATTTATCAATGAGAGGATTTAGGCCATGTTTGCACTACAGATGTGTTCTTTATGTGATTTAACTTACCTGAGTGTACTAGCTTGAGATAAAAAACTAATAAAGACAAGGCCTTTTGGGTGGGATTCATGAAGGAGATTTAGGCACCTAAGCCCAGTGTTTGGATATTACTGGCATTCACAAACCCCTGCTCAGCTGGCACTTAGCCCTGTAGGATCCTACTTGTCCGCCATTACAATCCCCAGGTTACATATATTTCAAATGGCTGGCCACACTTCTCTCATAAGCATTTCCTGTTGGCTATCTTAGGCATCTCTCTGGTGCACATTCTGGCTTTTGTGAGTCTTACACTTAGGCACCTAATTCTCCCCATACAATTTATTTGGGAGCCTGGGCAATCTGACTTTGGGCTGAAGATTCCACTTGGTGGCAGGATGCCTAAAAGTTAGGCATTACAAAACCAAGTGCTGTGGCAGCAAAGTTTTACTTGTAAGTCCCACCCTCTGTATTTTTCAAATGAGTTAGTAAATTAAGTTACTAACTGTGGGGAGCCTAGGCATTAATTTGACCTACTAACTTGTAAAATCTAAAAAAAAAAAAGTTTTCACAAGGATTTTACCTCAAGTTAGCTAACTAAGGCTAAGAACACTCCCCTACTCTTTCGTCTCATGAAGACAAGGCCTAAAAGGTGATTCAATCACAGGCCAGGTCTACACTTCTCACTTCTGCCAGCATAGCTATGTTAATCAGTGGTGTGACTGGCACAGCTGTGCTGGAAAGCCTCTAAGTGTAGATGCATCAACACTGTACTTTTGGTGATATACCCTTGTTTCACTTGGGGAAGATAGGATAAGCTATAATGGCATCTATTTGTCAGACACCAATAGTATTTATCTGATTGGGAGGTTGGGCTGGGCCTGCTGCACATAAAATCCTCTGTTGGGGTGGCATTAGTGGAGACCTCTAGTGAGTGTTCATGTTAACACTCTATGAGATGCATGGGGCAGTCTACACCTCTCAGATTCTTTTCAGGCTTAGGCAAACACCACTATAAACAGTTGAACCTCTTGTCATGTTTTTAAGCTCTTCCTCACAGCTGTGGGGGGAAAGCTGAGATTCTGATCTCATCACGTGACTAAGTGTTCTGTTCCTCAGCATAAACCTCAGACTACCACCACCATTATATGTATACGGTGCATTCATATACAGTTGGAAGGAGTTATGAATTAGAATATAAACTAATTGCCTTATGCTATACAATGATACCTTTGAAGCCCTATGGAAAATATGCTATAGATGCATTTTCTCAGGTCACAAATTTTATGCTGGCTGCTGCAACTTAGATGTAGCCGTATCCTGAGAGTTACAAAGGAGCACTGTCAGTGAGGCAGGATTTGTACAAATGTTTTTAAAAGTGAGAGGAGGAAGGGAGAGGGATGGAGTGCAGGAAAGGAAGGAGCTCTGACAGCAGGCATATGGCCCAGCAAGAACCAATTATTTTTTCTTATTGTCTTATCCAAATACATAAATTCTCAGACTACTTCGGATGTATAACAGGTTATGCTCTGTTTCAGCTCTCTTGACTGCTGTGGTGTTATTCCCACCCCTGAATTTAAAAAAAAACCAATCAAAACTGTTACATTAAAGAATTTGAGGAGATGAGAAACTAGTTGAAAAGATAGGTTCATTTAAGGACTTTAACTATTTCTAAATAAATGGCATTTTTTTTTACTCTTTTAATTTTTTATACCCTTTAGGATAAATGTTTCCTTCCTATTCTGTATACCTTGTATATAGGCACAGAACATTCACACAGCTGAATTCCCCACTGGGAGTCATGATTTAATCATATATGTTTCTTCATCCAACATCCAATTTGGCTTCTGTAGTACTATGTGCCCCGAGACTGAGGACATGCCCTTTTTTTGGTATAGGTATACTGGTTTACTGTGCTGGAAAAGCACTTCTAGTGTGGTTGCATCCTATCAGAACATGCTCCCTACATGTTCTGTCTGTACCTGGAAGAATTCTTGTGTAGAATGGGCTGAAAAAAATGCAAAAAAGTTTTCATAAAATATTTTTGAAAAAAAAAAAGGTCAACATTTCTAAGGTTTTAAAAAATTCTAACCATACTCTAAACTGGTTACAGCACAGAAAAAAAATGTATTGAAAAGATGAAAATATTATACATATTATACATATGTTCATATTTTTAAATTTTAAATACTTTTTTTCAGATATTTACGTGTTTGTTTCTAAGGTCCTCAGAACTGCTTCTGAGAATGAGTTTGAAAAATAGTCTAAGATCACTGTTTTATATTTAATCCCAAAAGTCATACAGGAAGTGGCAGTATCAGCTCATATCTTTGATGTGAACTAATGATGTCTGAAGTGTACAAGCTGGCAATTCCTAGTATCACTGCATCTGTTGAATATTTATTTTCAGTACTGAAGGACATAAAGTCATTCTGTCGAGCAACACCAAGACCATCAGTGGCCAACTGGACTGGCTGTACTGTCCACTGAAACAACCTTGAATCATATTTATAAATGGAAAGCACCTTTTTTTGAGGAAGTGATCATCCAATTCACCGACAGGAAAGGCAGAATAATTTCACATTTAGATTCAGCCTTGAAGAAATATCACTTAAACTATTGGACAAATAGAAAACCCTAAGGTTCCAGACAATCCAGTTCCTCAGTTCACTTGTATTATTTAAGACCAGTAATAGTATAGTGTTTACTTACTATCTCACTTGTTATGTTATTACAAACACCTGTAAAATATAATGCAGACCCTATGCCTATAGTGTAATAATGTCCTATGCCATATAACACCAAACATCCCTATACAGCGCATAACATGGGCCCAAACCTACCAGGTAATCATGAAATCACCAGTGATACATGTCCTTTCCTGGAAAACTCTGCCTACTCTATTGGTTCTCAGTACTCATATCTCCTTTTACTGATGCTTTATATGGGACTTATTCCAGGTTAGAGCTGGAAGAATTCAAAGAGATCATTTTTGTGAGTTCAGCATGTGTGATTTGGCTGAGAGGGTAACAAATCTTTCTTCCTCATCATGTTTTCTTCCTTATCTGAATGGCCTGAATGTTAGAATATATGCAGACCATGGCATTATGCACTTTTGCCATATATAAGGGATAATTTGGCAGACACTGTATGTGTATATATATTACATTGCATACATATGGGTACAGGAATTATCAGTTACAATGTAAATTTATTGCCTCATGCCTGTGCCGTGGTCTTCAAAGTTTCATGGAAAATGAGCCTCTGAATAAAGAGGAAAAGTACATGAGTACTGTGTCTGATATCTGCCCTGCATAAGTTATAAACATTTTTCACCTTGAGCACTTGCATATAGCATATCAAAATTTAGCCATATGTTTCCAAGCACAAGCTGATGCACATTGGCAGGTCTCTACCCCTACTGTATCCTTTTTGTGTTTAAACAGAATATATCTTTCCACTCTTGTCAATCTGTCACTTTCAAAACATTACCTTAATTTTAAAAGTATATTCTTTAAAATGTAATAAAAAAATCAACTTTTTTCACCAGTGAAAAAAGTAATAGAGAGAATACAAAAATAAATAATTATGCCACTTTTAAATGATTTAGGACAGAGGTTCCCAAACTGCAATATCCAAATTTTTTTGTATCTCAGATGTGGCAAACTGCAGTCTATTGATCATTGATTGCAGAGTATTTGCTGGCAGTATCATGGTGCTGGTTACTCCTCCACATTGCTCATTATTAAATTGCCTTGAAACACAGCTAAAATATATAAAACTTTCCTTATTTTACTTTACCTTGTAAGTAATTGTTGTGTTTTCCAGTGAATGAGATGGGATCATGAGTAGCAAGGGAGGTGGACCATGCTATGAAAAAAGTTTCAAATAAGTAAAGAGCAGAGTAAATATTTCTTTTTCATTTGCGGCTATCCTTATAAAAGAGCATAGGTATCTACTCAAGCTGGTGACAACTTATCTAGGATGTCCGAGGAGAAGGTAGACACCTACAGATAAAAACAAAATTGGTTATAAAAATGATGCAGAGAAAGCCCACAAAACAGCAAGTCTCAATGACATGCATTCATAAATTTTAAAGGAAGTGAGCAAAAAAGGCAGTGAACCTTTCACTGACATTTATTAAAGTTCAATAGATTGGGAAGAGATCTTTCAGTTTTTCAAAGCAGCAAATGTTCTCTCTTTTTGTGATGGGAGGCTTTTTTAAGTGTCAAAAGCAAACTAGGAAGCAAGGGAGATCTGGGAAGAAAAACAAACAAACAAAAGTTTGAAAGGTCCGCTCCTGCTCAAAAGAACTTTGTTACTGATTTTACTGAGAGTAGAATGGGGCCCTTAAACTAACGTGTTAAGAAATCACCTGAAATTTCACTGTCTAAGTAAAAGTAAAAAGCATGGATTCAGGCAGGGGAGGACATGCTTAACTAATTTGATGAAGTTCTTTGAAGATATTACTGCCATGGTAGATAAGAGAAATTCATTGGCTGTAGTATTCTTACATTTTTCAAAAGCATTTGACAAGGTTCCACATCTCATCAGAGATTAATTGCTAAACTAAAGAATCACAGAACTGTTGTGAAATAGGATGCTAAGAAGAAAGTTTTGAAGGGTTTAGGAGTAGGAAATAGAGAAGAGATGGAACGGGGAACTTTTGAAGCTTGAAAGGGTTACCAGTGGACTACAGATAAAAGGCTGTATGAGAGCTCAATTATTTAACATGATCTGGATCATTTGTCTTTTATGGACATTTACTCACTTCACAGCATCTGTCTCATTAGGAACTAGCCTCACATAAAAAAAATATTATGTGAGAGGAATGCCATTAGGAGGAAATTTATGGAGTGTCTCCTTTTTAGCCACCATCGTGGGTTTTATGGGATAGGAGGAGGGAAGGGAAAGTGATGTGATATTGTTATATGTTAATATAATGTTAAGATGAAAACTTAATAATAAAAGCCAGGAAATGCAAAAATAAAGACATGCTCAGACAAATCCTTACTAACATGAATATAGTCCCATTGATTTCAATCATAGCATTCATATATGTGAGGATTTGCAGGATTGGGTTTATATTAAATGGAACTATTTATGTGATGATCTCACATGACATTATAATTTAAAAAAAGATGAAAATATGTTCTAGATTAAATTACTATAAAGTGACTGCATAACTAGATGAAAAACCATTCACAAAATATAGTTATCAATAGTTTGCTGTCAAATTAGACACATATATGTAGTCTGATCTCACAGGGATCTGTCCTGGGTCCAGTACTATTCAATATTTTCATTAATGACTTGGATAATGAAGTAGATAGTATCCTTACAAAAACTCTGAGTGAATCCAAGCTGAGACAAGTTGCTAGTACTTTAGAGTACAGGTTTGAAATTCAAAACAAGTTGCAGAATTAGTCTGAAATCAACAAGATGAAGTTCCATAGAGACAAATATAAAGTGCTACACATAGGAAGGAAAAATTAAATACACAAATAGAAAACAGAGAATAACTGGCTAGGCAAGAGCACTGTTGAAGAAAATCTAGAGGTTTTAGGGGATCACAGATTGAATATGAGCCAAAAATATGATCAGTTGTGAAAAAGGCTAACATCATTCTGGGGTATATTTATTGGAGTGTTGTTTGCAAGACATGAACGATAAGTGTCCTGCCCAACAACGAAGGTCCATTGACACCAGACAGACAGTGGAGCATTAAAGAAGAGGAAACATTGAGTTTTACTCCCTCCTCCCCATGAAGGTGAACCTTACAAGTGAATTGCTCCCATCAGTAGAGTTTGTAGCTAAAAGCAAAAAGAAGGGAAGAGAATAAAACCCCTAACAAGGAAGAACTGTGTAAGTCATTGCTGCTTGAGATTCTGGGGCAAGGCATGAGCAAGGGATTTTCATCTGCTTAGTCTGTGTTAACCCTAAAGCTGTGAATAGAGCTTGCTTATTATTGAAGCTTCTATTAACTTTTTAAAACTTATTATAACCCATTTGCGCATGTATGTTTGCCTGCTTTAACTGTGTAAATCACTGTCTTTTTTCCTATTCATTTTTGGTAAATCTCTATATAGTTTATTATAGGTTTGCCGGTGGTGTGAGATCTAAGGGGCCACTGACATGGAGTAAATGACTGGTCCTTTGGGACTGGAAGTAACCTGAATACTTCTGTGATTTATTGTGTAAGGAAACATCTATCAAAAAGGTATATTTGCCTAGGTAACAACAATGTACCCAAGGGGGCTATCTGTGACTCACTGTTTAGGATGTTCATAAGAACGGCCATACTGTCAACCAAAGGTCCATTTAGCCCAGTATCCTGTCTTCCAACAGTGGCTGATGCCAGGTGCCTCACAGGGAATGAACAGAACAGGTAATCATCAAGTCATCCATTCCCTGTTGCTCATTCCCAGCTTCCGGCAAACAGAAGTTAGGAACACCATCCATGCCCATCCTGGCTATTAGCCATTGATGGATCTATCCTCCATAAATTTATCTAATATTTTTTGACCCCAGTTACACTTTTAGACTTCAGAACATCCCCTGTCAGTGAATTCCACAAGTTCACTGCGTGGTGTGTGAAGAAGTACTCTCTTAAGTTTGTTTCAAACCTGCTGCCTATTAATTTCATTGGGTGACCCCTGGTTCTTGTGTTATGTGAAGGAGTAAATAATACTTCCTTATTTACTTTCTCCACACCTGTCATGACTTTATAGACCTCAATCATATCCCCTCTTAGTCATCTCTTTTCCAAAATGAAAAGTCTTATTAATCTCTCCTCATACAGAAGCCGTTCCATACCCCGGAGAATATAAGAATGTACATAAGAATGGCTGTACTGGGTCAGATCAATCATCCATCTAGCCCAGTATCCTGTCTACCTACATGGACAATGCCAGGTGCCTCAGAGGGAATGAACAGAACAGACAATCATCAAGTGATCCATCCTGTGTCACCCATTCCCAGCTTCTGGAAAACAGGGAGTAGGGACATTTCAGAGCATGAGGCTGCATCCGTGTTCATCCTGGTGAATAGCCATTGATGAACCTATCCTCAAGGAACTTATCTAGGTTATTGTTTGTTTGTTTGTTTGTTTGTTTGTTTTTTAAACCCTGTTATTGTCTTAGCCTTCACAACATCCTTTGGCAGTGCCTGAGATGTTTACACTTGATAATTAGTTGCTGAAATTCAAGTATAGAACTCACAGCCAGTTTAATGTTTGTTTCCTGGTTCTTAACAGTCTGCCATAAGGTTGATACTCATATTCTTGAGTCACTGAAGGACAGCTTGTCACCCATCATTGGAGGTTTTTAAAAACATGTTAGACAAACTCCTGTAAGGGATGGTTTGAGTACCCTTGGTCCTGCTTCAGTGCAGAGGGCTGGGCTAGTGACAATCTTGAGGTACCTTTCAGCCCTATATGTCTGTGGTTTTACATGAGAAAGACTACTCATTTGGGTGAGGACTTGCTGCATTGATCCTTCATTGTTTATATCATAGAAAGCCTGTACAAAAATGTGGCATATGCAACATGTCCAATATCAATACTTCTAGAGGAACAGTGACAAAAAGGTATTATCTAAGGTCTAAGTATTATTATTTTGCATTCATAAATTTTTAAACTGTGCAACATCAATATTGCATTTGTACTTTCTTGCATAAAATGTCATTTCAAGAAACCAAAGGAAAATGTAAATGGTGCAAATTAGGATATGAAGCTCACATCTCAACCATTTTCATCAATTTATCAACCATCTCTATGCCCTGTGGAAAACAAAAATCAGAGCTCTGCATCTATGTGGAGGTTTCTGGATGCTTTGCTCGTTCTGTTAAGGCTGTTGTTAAGGCTGTCCCTGGCTGCTGCTACCATTGGAATTTCCCACAAGAGAGGTTCCACAACACTGAATGATAAAGACTCTTTACTCCTTCTATATTAGGCCCCCATCTTGCAATTTACAGATTTCAGATTTTTGCAACCATAGAGAAACCATGGATTTCAGTGGGGCTTCACAAGAGCACAGGTGCCTGCCCATGCAGTATCAGGGACTTAGACTGCATTCACCTACAGCAGAATTACTATTGGCTCGTAATGAAGGAGGATGAACATCTTTCCCTGGCCTTGCCACCTCTGAGATACAAAAAAAATTGGATATTCAGGATGATCCCATAGCCCATAACACTGGACAGCTGGCAGTGTGTACTGAGCATCCTTACAGAATTTCACAAGACAGCTACCTCAAAACCTGGGAAAACCTGGATAGGTGGCAACCCTACCATGAACATGTGGAAGTCTGTGGAAGTCTCCCCATAGAGTTCAGAGACAGGACCTGGATGGTGCCAATGATATGTGAGCACTAGTTAGTGTTGCAAGGAAAGAGATTCAGGCGCAGAATGTATTTTTCAAAACACCTCCTGGGATTATTTCTCCTCCCTGATCTTTAGAAATGTACTGCAGTCTTCTGGAGCATACATAATGTTCAAATAATTAATTTTTATTTATGTTGTATGAGGAACCATCTAAATATATTTTACTACATAACTATATATATATCATCTTATCTTATGCAGCTTAAGCTATACTTGGCTTTCAAAATGCAAGCTTGAAAGAGAAATGCCCAGTGCATTGCTATTATTTATCATTATTCCCCTTGCAAGACCTGTCCTGGCTAGACTCTTTTGAACTCTCAAGCACTCTAACCTGTCAGGTAAAACAAACCACAAATGAAGAAAGGTTAGAATGTAAAATCCACAGGTCTGTATTAAAGTGCTGTTTTATCTACCACCAAAATTGTACATCACAAAGGTGAAGGAAACCATTAGAGAACAGGTGCCCTGAATGAGGAAAGATTTCAGACCGTGGACCTAGAAGCCAGCTTGTTGATTTATTTGAGAAAACTATAGTAGTTAGTAGTTGCTTCAAAGCAAAAAAATGGAGTTTCTCCACTCTTCATCTTCAAGTAAAGATGAATGGGCTTTCATAATGGACCTTGCCCTGACAATAGGAATAAATGACTGTGATTTCTGAACATTTTCAAGGAGGCTTGGAAACTCAATATGCAAAATCTCTCATTCTATCATTGAAAGTGCAGCCTTGGATTATTACTGACAGCCAAGATGCGGTTAAAGTAAAGGTCATGCAGACTATTGACAATAATAAATTTCAAGATTTGGTATCTTTTTGCTGAAGCCTGCTTTAGGCCATACATCAAAAACCTGTATTTAAAAAGTGCTTTGCCCTCAACCAATAAAATTGCAATAAACATTTTTCAAGCTTGCTTTCTGAATGAACTAGTGAAAAAAAAGTCTTACATTTTTAACTTTTAAACTAACACATTAGGAGAACTGGCCACTAAACAAGCAATTTAATCCTCAAATACCCACCTATGATGTGTAATTCAAGTTATGTAGAATAATCACTTGCTTCTAGGTGTAAGAAATCAGCACAATTGCATATTTGAATAAAGACTGAATGTATATACTGGCAAGTTAATTTAGTTTTCAGCAGGTAGAACATGAGGTAAAACATCTTTAACTTTGCAGGTTAACTAATTGCCCATTCCTAATTGGGAAACAAATATCTATTGCTTCAAAAGCCATGCCAGAAAGGTAATTTCTCTTTGTCTGGAACCTATTTATTATTAATAGGCAACAACATGATATTGCATGCATAGAACCTGTAAATAGCAAGTAACAGAAACAGTCTGGGACATTGATTAAAGCTTGCAAAATATATGCACAAACAAACAAAACCACCACATTAAATAATCACAGAGTCCAGATTCACAAAAGGGCTGAGATGCCTAAGTGTGACTTTTCACACCTAGAGCCAAGAAAACCCCCTCGTAGCCACTGCCGAATCCTATAGTCACATAGAATTTTTTTGGCAGTTCCCAGGTACCTATATTTCTGCCTCTGAGCATTCCTACTGCAGCCAGCCGTCCGAATGCCTGAACACCAGAGCAATTCATAATTCTTAGGCACA
The DNA here is from genome assembly GCF_007399415.2 of Gopherus evgoodei. Classification (NCBI taxonomy): domain Eukaryota; kingdom Metazoa; phylum Chordata; order Testudines; family Testudinidae; genus Gopherus; species Gopherus evgoodei. Next base: position 95,655,251 of record NC_044326.1, on the reverse strand, counting down.
GTGGCTTGATTAGCTTTTGTTCTTGCCATTAATATTTGTAATGGTACTTTAATAAACTGTATTTTTATGGCTGTATTTCCCTTCCTTACATTAATTAGAGGGGGGAAAGGAATGATATTTTAAAATCTGGAGCTATTACAAACAATATTTCGTATAAATAAATACACAATTACAGAATTTTTCAAAACACAATGGGATGATACATACAGGATTTACAGTTTCAAAGCTATTTTCCTTTGCTGCCATTAGCTTTAATCTCTTTATCATATTTCATATGGCTGTTTAGGGACCTAACAATCATTTTAGTAACACAGACATTTGTAAAGAAAGAAAGAAAACAAAACCACAAACATGCACCCTCTATTTTATTGATATGTTCTTTCAAAATTGTGGAGAAAGTTGATTCAACTGTCTATTATAACTGTAAAATTGCTGTAAAAGCACTCAAAAATCATACCGATATTTTAGTAGATTATTTAGAGCTAATAAATAATGTTGTTGTGTGGCCAAGTTGCTATTAATTGAATAAGTTAAATGGAAGGCAGCCTGAATAAAAAAAGAGGGTTAGATCCTCCACCTCCCTTTATTCAATTTGTGTTGCTCAGATGACATCATACAATGCTGGCATGTAGGGCCTGGGTAGCTACATACTGTAGTGAATGGCACAGTGAGTCCACAATCCAGTGTTTAGTTACATGAGGCAGTGAAAGGCTCTGGTGGTGGGGAGGCAGCAGGGAAAATCTCTGCCAGAGCCTTTTCTCATTGCTAGAATCGTTCACTATGGTGGGGAAAGATTCCAGCAGTGGGGACAATATACTACTAAAAATAGTGGCGTAGTCATGGAAGGAACTACTTAAGCATGTAAAGGGTCATGTAGGTAGATACACTAGGGTTCTGTAATGTTTCTATTCTAGTTGCCTGATCAGTGACTTACCAGTCAGAGTGCTATTTGTACCCATGTTAGCTGGGCATGTAATGTCTATTCTCTACATGCTGTTACAAATGAAGACCTAAAAGAGAGCAGAGTCTCCATGTTCCCCATGCTTCAGCTTCTCCTGACTTGAAGTCCTCAGCGAGTGTCCAGTTTGTCATAGACAGTTACTATATTTTTCTCCCTACAGTTCCCTGCAGTAGGGGATGTCAGAGGTGGGAATGATATTCTGGCTATCCTTAAGTGACAGTCTCTTGGGAGCTATTGCCAGCTGTGCAGATTACAGTAGCTCCAAGATAATGGATCCTAAACAGTCCCTTGTCCCCATTTTACAGAGAAACTGGTTCACTGTATAACTGAGAAAGGACATCAGGACTTGTTCTAGAGACAAGACAAAACAAAACAAAGCAATACAACACCATTTTAAAATATTCTGATGTTTTCTGACCATCTTTAAAAATTGAGGATTATTTACTGGTAAGGAAAAATAAATAAATACAAATTCTACTGCATATTCAGAAAAAAGTCTCCTCCCTGCCACTGTTGAATGATTACCTTTCAGAGAATGCCATCTTATAACCTGCAAGCTGAAATAAGAGAGAAATGATATGTGAGCTATTTTGGATATTAGAGATTTTAAATTTTCTAAAAAAGGAAATATATGCCTTCCTTTCATAAACTCACTGTCAGAATGTTTTCAAACGTGGCCTGAGAAAGGGATTTAGTTAGCACCGGGTTATCTGTATATGTGTTACACTGAGAAAAATCAAGCTTTTCAATTAATTTCTCAGGTGGGGTAGGATCATACCCCACCTGAGTCCCAATGTACACATTGGAGAATAAAGGTCTACTGGTGAGTACACCTAGATCCCATTATTTGGTCTCTTACAATGTCTGGCTACACCCAAAATCAGCTAGCCACCCTGTTAACCTCTATAGGAACTATCAGTTTGCCTGGGCTGGATTTCCTGGCTTGGGTCTCAGCCATCCAGGCTTGTCCATAATTGCACTTCATGAAGGGGCAGTCCTGGTAAAGGTGCTCCTGTTGCTTTGAAGACCTGTGTATGTGGACTTGAACACTCTTTGGGCCTCTTGCCCAGGACAGGCCAGAGTCCCGTGATGTCACTGCAGCTCCTGAGGGCTGATAGAGTTGAGTCTGGGTTGGGACTCCAAGAAGGCTGATTTCACTGGTTTGTCCTTATTTTGGGGTGGGCTGATCCCATAGCCCTGATATAAATACTCCTTGGCATCCAGGAGGTTAGTCTAAAGCCATGTAATTTCCTATCAAGTATACAGCTTCTACTAGAGTCTCAGGCTGATGTTTCAATACCCAGTCTTGTTCCCCAGATGGGGAGTATCTGGGTGAATTGTTCTACTGAGACTAGTTCCTCCGCCTGCACACCAGACTGTGTCTTGGGCTGCAGCCAGCACCTACAGTGGTCCCTTAGCTTCTGGACCACCACCAAGGGCCTGGCCCCCAATGGATACCTTTTTTTGTGAAAGCAACAGTGGCAAATTTCATCCATAACATCCAAATAATCCAAAATGGCAATCTGGACTCAGAAATAATCCTGTGAGGTCACTGGGTCAAGTCCCCTGTATGCAGCCTGACTTGGTCCCATCACATATGGGGCCAGCAAAATGGCCCAGTGTGAGGAGGGACACTTTGCAGCTTTTGCTCCTCACTCAAATGTAATTAGAAAGGCCTCAGAATCATCCTCTGGTCCCATTTTTGCAACTTTCACTGGGATCATGGAGACCAAATATGAGCTTGGTGTTCCTGTGGCATGATTTGCTGCAGTCCCTGACCCCTGTGTGGGTATCAGCATCTGTGGACATGGGGCTGCTATTGCTTCTGTTACTGTGCAGCCAGTTAATTTATGAGTTGCTGCAGCTGTTGTAGCTGGAAGGCTGCTTGTTGCTGTGGTAGGGCAGCCAACTGTTGCAACACTTGGTGATGTCATTCTTGCTAATGCACAGTCTGCTGCTGTTGTTTATACATTTGCCATTTTAATAGCTTATCCCCATCCATCTTTCTGATATCCCTACCTCGTGTCAACAGTCCAAAGGCTGTTCACCTGGGCAGGAGAGAAGGCTGGATTTCTTCTCTCCACCCCTTTCCCCCCCCCATCACACCCTTTTAGCAGGGCTGGGATGGAGGGGAATGTGGACAATTCAATTGTGAATCTGTTCACTCACCACAGGCACCACCCAGTGGCCAAGCAGAGCATGGCAGGTCCTTTTCTCTCCCGGTACCCCTGTTGAGAGACACTCTGGTCCTGTGGTGATCTGGCCCGTCTGTGACTCAGCCTCCAGCTACATTACATGTTTCATGTCCCCCTCCTTTTGCAGTATATAAAGAGTACAACAGGGTAGCCCTCTGGGTTAGGAGAAGGTGTCTGGGTCTCCCCTTGGGTTGAGATTTCAGGGTCTTGTCCTTCAAGCCCATCTCTCCCCTAGATCCCCCATATCACGGGTCCACATCTGCCTGTGGCACCCTTAGGGATTGGTGGGGGAATCCAGGACCACCCTGTCAATGGCGTTCCAGTCCAGGGCCCAGTGTTGTCAGCTACATCCTGCACTACCAAAGTGCTATCCTGTTCCTCCCTTGATTCCTTCCTACTGTCCTCTCTTTCCCCATGGGTAAAGTAAAGACATCAAATAAGGGAAAATCAAAGACAGTTTCATACCTTCAACAAATCCCAAGTCTCTTCCCTTTGGGTTTTGGCAACACTAGTCAAGCATTAGGCCTCAGGCTGCAGGAGCTCCTTCCTAGGAATTAAAAAACTAGGTCACCTCACCTCCACAGTCTGCTGCCTTACTGAACTGGCCTGCTCCACTTTTCAGTTCCTCCTCCAAACCATGTATGGTTTGCAGATGTTGTGGGGTGGGGCTGCTTAGGCCCAGAGCAGATGCTTAACCCCTTTCTTAGTGTATACCCCATCACAGTCCTCTAATCTGATTTCACAATTTCACCTGAGCTACGTATCAATCTATTGTTTGCTCACTGGACCGTAAAATAAAACACAGCATTTCCTCAAGAACTTCTGAATTTTTTCTTCTACTGCTGTGGTACCAAGGGTTTTGCAAAGGGAAGTAATTATAGGCTTTGAGTCCATAATATATTTGGCCTAAAGATCACATGTCCCATTTGTAAGTGGAATATTCAATGGGACATCACATTAAGGAACTGCAGTTTTACAAGTTGTTTTAAAGATAATACACTGAAACACAGCAGCAATATCTGGAACTAAACAACATTGTAAAAGTTAGCAGGAGGTTAAGAGGTGACATGGCAATGGACCACACAGTCAGAGGTGATGATCATTCTAGGATCTATAGAAATGGTCAGGGCATATTTAAAGAGCTCCCATTCATTAGTTGATATAGTATGTTTGTATAAAATCAAACAAATAACGGGAATTAGGCCTGATCCTCTGAAGTGTTGAGCACCCTCAGTTCCCCTTGAAGTCAACAGGAGTTGAGGGTACTCTACATATGATCCTGTATTCACTACACATCCTGAGCACTCATTGATTCCAAAGGGAACACAGAATATGCAAGAAATGTAACACTGGGCTCTTTAAGAAATTTCAGAGTTCTACTCTGCCTCAGCATGATGCAGACTTAACTGACCTGGCTTAATAGGCAACATACTGTATAACCACCACAATATGATTATACAGCTATACATATCAGCTAGATCAAGGTGGGAGATTTTCTTCAAATAGGTTTTGTGATAGTTTTAATATTTTGGTTTTATATTTATTTTGAATTTGTTTCAAAGATGATGATATTAATGATATTCCAAAACAATTTTGCAAATTTTGGCTTCTTGACTTTAATGGGATTAAGTGATTCTAATACATTTTCTGATGTGGGCCTTCAAGAAATCAAGTGAAAATTGTATCTTACTATTTTACAGCCCTATCCTCACTGGTACCCCAAATCTTGCTGTATGAGTAAATAGACTTTGGAAACAGATCAGAGTGGGCATGTTGTAGTTGCTGAGAGAAGTAATGATTTAAAACAATTTAAAAAACTTTATATGCAAATGAGAGAGGGTAGGAATGAGTGAGATACAGTAGTTGATGCCTTGGCATGCTATACAACTTCAATTATTATGAGTTCATATTTTCAGATTATGAGATTACGTATACATGGCAGACAGCAATATTTTTTATAGAACCTCACCCCATCACATACTGTGTTTATGCTACACATTCTGTTCAGTTTTATCATGGGGGGGGGAGTCTTCTGCTTGTCTTTCCACTTTGACTTGCATTAGTTACAATTATTATGGACAGAGTTTAGTGAGTTCTGCAAATGTATAAAGACAATTTTGTAATGTGGACATTTATTTCTTATCATTTGAATCCCAAGTAAACACATTTATTTTATGTTGCTTTCTACCAGCTTTGAAACAGGACAATTTTAAACAGCAGTATCTAGGGCCCCAAAAAAGTCTATATTAAACACTGCTCAAGGTTATAAAGAAAACAAACAACCCCTCATTTATTTCCCTTAAAAGCTTACCCATATACAATCCGAACACTGAACTCTTAGTAAGTGTGGAGAGTTTGTGTTCTCCCAAGCCCTGCATTCACCACTGCCACCCTCCATAATAATTTATGCAATTTGTCAAACCTTGCAATAACTGGGCCTTTAAAAATGTACTATCTGAACAACATCCATTACAGTGTTAATAAACTTTGATAACTTCTAGGACAGAGTATTGCTGGTCTTTGGCCCTCATGAAATGTATCAGCTTCATAGTGTTGGCTACTGGCAACTGGTGAAATGATTATAGGCTTAAAGTACATATGCTTACTAAGTGAATCATCATAATGTGCTTAATGATGGTCTTAGTAGCTAATATTTGTTAATAAGCCATGAATACAGAAATCTACAAATAAATACTAATAAGCCATAAAGAAATGCTTAACAAATATAGTGTAGCAGAACTTTGAAGAAAAATGTTACCAAAGGAGAAGTGCAAACCATTTTAATGTAAATGGTATGATACTACTTATTTTATATCTCAGCTTAAAAACTTAAGTGAATATCATATACATTCGTAACTTAGGGGCAATTCTTTATCTACAGCTGTAGTGATCCTCCAAGCAGTAGAACAGGCCAATCCCAGATCTAGAACCACACTCTAACCAAACATGCATCCTGACTGGGGAGCAGTGAGTATGGGTCTACTGCATTGGCCACCAGACACTGGCCTATATGGTGTTGGCACATTACAACAACAGGGGTTTCTCTGGCCTACATGATGCAGTAGTGCCTCAGGTGCAGATCTGTGCTGTGGGATATACAAGAAAGGATTTGACTAGTCTAAAAAAAGAGACACTGGTCTTTAATAAACTCTAGGATACAATTATAATCAGAAATATTGTTATGAAAAAAAATTCTGTTCAAACTCTGAAAAAATGGAAACCATTTCCAATATTTTCACAAAATTGTTTTCTTATTTATATCCTGCTTTATAAATCACCATGTTATCAAAAGGAGATATTTCCATATTAATTAGTACATCATTATATTACATACTAAATATATTATCTCTGTTGATTTTTATGACCTAAAGAAAACACTAGGGGTCAGGTTCACAGCTGGTATGGCTTGACTCTCTTTGGTTAAATAGAGCTACATTGATTTACAATAGCTTAGGATATAGCCCCAAATTGTCTCACAATTACTTGTGGATTTACTAACTGTAAGTGCATAGCACTCTATCCTTTATTTTAGTTATTTGTGGTATGATTAGTAAGAATTTCTGTTTAGAATACATGAAGGGTTGTATTATGTAGTGCATGCTAAGGATGGGCAAATAAGCTATTTGGACACAGAAGATATTAGCATTTGATGGTCCTGTTATTTGGGCATTTTCAGATTTGAGGGAGAAACATGTAATCATAGCTTCAGTTTAGGCCAGAAGGAGCCATTAGATCATCTACTCTGCCACCAAAATGTGATGGTTCATAATGCCCAGTACACCAGGAATTCAGCTAGGAAACTTCAGACCTGAAGGAATAAACTGCTACAGCTTGAGATAATTTATAGTCCCTAAGATCCCACCAAGATGTGAATAATGGAACTCATAGCCTGACTCCTCACCTGTGGCCAGCATCCATTAGTTAGAGCTGGTGGGAAAGGAATTATCTGTGATTCTCTACAAGTGAGATTATAAGAATTTGTTATATTCTCAGAATAGACTAGAACAGCTGGATGTCTGCTCTGAATTACACATGGCTGGCTGTGAAACCAGAGTCTTTCTACCAGCCATGCATGGTTTAATAGCATACTTAATAAACTTCAATAAAATAGAACATAAAGTCTTCATTCCTGGCCTATACATATACACTGTTGTAGAGTAAGAAACAATAATTTTAGTATAAAGTTTTATTCTAACTGAATACTGAAAATATATGTACATATTTTTTTAAACACAAGTAACACTTAAGAATACAATTTCCAAAGTAGGTGATTTGAAAGAAGAGAACAATTTAAGATTTACATAAATCAAATGCAAACAATGTTTGGGAAGGGTGTGAACAAATGCAATCAAATAAATAATATGTGGGTGGGAGATAACCACTTTTAAGCCTCATAGTAAGGATTAGTTTTAGACTTATTTTACAATGGAAGTATAGCAAGAGGGAATTAAAGGTGGTCTTGTCTTTCTCTTTTCATGAATTCAGCTTCTAACATTTACACTGCGATTACACAGTGCTGTTAAATAATTTTTGAAAACAAACATTTTGATATTGAATACATTTGCTGCTGCTGTATATCCTGAAGATACCCAGTCCTGCAACCCTTCCCCCCACACACCAGTCCTTAGTTTCAGGCCAATGGGACTGCTTGAACCCTATATACATTTACTGGAAATTAAAATACTGGTGAAAGCTAAATCTAAATTCACCACCATACAATATAAACAGCCAATTTATATTCTCTGGTTAAAAAGCAGAAAAAAGACCTCATATGGGAAAAATATACACATAATATACTGGTTAGTTCTTTAGTCTTTGTTACTGGGAAAAGACCTTTGTGAAAAAGAAGATTTTGCATCTAGCTCTGTAAGTGTCTGAGTCTTTTGATATTTTGTGTCAAGCAGTTCCACAGCCAAGTGTCCTTCATTGTGTCACCTGCTACCAAGGTTTTCATTATGAACTCCATCAGCCACAAAATAAGTACAGCTATACATCTGATTTTCAGTAAGAGGAGAAGATACCTTCCAAAAACCAAAAACTTGTACTCAAGCAAAGATTAATCCTCAAAAGGGAGAAGATCCAAAGACTCATGTAGGGACTTCACTATTGCTGTTGATTCATATAGAAGGTGCTCACATACTACAGTGATTAGTGACTATAGTGATTGGATAGATAGATAGATCTTACCTTCTAATGAAGGAATCTACCTCCTACTAATTATAATATATGTTCTTATTAGCTCCTCAGCTGTTTACTTTTTACTTTCAGTATTGATATCCAGACTGAACAGCATGGTCTGGCTTCTTTAAAAAAAGGGGGGAAAAATAAATGCTAACTATCATTAGAATAAGGTACAAAAAGCCAAAATGTAACCCTTATTTTTTAAATATATATATATTTGTAACTAAGGCCATGATCCTATGATTTCTTCACTTGAACCCATGCAGAGCCCTATCACATTACACCTAAAATGCCAATCCCTTGTTACTTCCCTTAATTTTCCTCATAGGGTCAAGGTTCTAAGAGACTACAAATTTCTCTGACTGCAATGACTAACTCAGCAACTGGGGCAGTTCCTGCAATTCCATCTTTGTCAGCTGTATGATGGGTAAGGATATCTAACATTGTTTTCACTCTTTGAAAAGTTTCCAGCTGATTCCTCTGTCATTTTGCTACTCGGTTCAAACCTTAGCTTTCAAAAACAATAAAACATGTAATGACTTTGTAGTTGCTAATATTGCATATTTATCAAGAGCAAAAAAAATTGCCTACCCTGAAGCATAATACCTTCATTTATTGTTATTCAGAACCGTAATAATGTTTCCTCATGATAATTGATTAAAGCTCATTTAGAGGAAGAAAGGCATATTAGCATGAATTCTGGGGTGAGTAAAGCATTTCATTTCTTTTCCAGTAAGAAAAGTATGCATTGTATTAGTTTCCTAAAACTTATTCACGTCAAAATATTGAGATTTAATTTCAGAAATATTGTTCAAGAGAATTTTTCTTGAAACTTTATTGACTATACTAAATAAATAACTCATCAAAATGGTTTTTTTTAACTTTTTTATTCTAAGTTGTCTCAATGCTTATGAAGTGAGGGTCAGTTGGGCCAGGAGTTGAACAAGGCATAGAGAAGTATTGAATAAGCTTCCGAAATGCTGCTGTGAATGTACATCAATCCTGATCTGATACAGTCCTCTGATTGACTCTAGTGTTTCATGGAACAGACTACACTTGTGATGAAGAGTCTCAGATAGTGTGAATGTTTTGTGTTGGTGATGTAGCACCACAGCAGAATCTAACAAGAGCTGCCACTTAATTTATCCCAAATTGCTAACTTAGGGAACATTTTAAAAAAAGTCTTTATATCTAAATAATTCCCATAAGAAATGTGTTTAGTTATTAACATTTCAAGAAATGGTCATTTCTATAATATTTCAGAAATAAAATTGCATGCTGGTGAAGTACAATACAAAAGTGGTATCAATATAAACTTGAAATAACTATAATACTCAAGAGTGATGAAGCCATCTGTGAATTAATTAGCTCATCCTAAAAGTGATAAAATATTTATAATACCGCACAGAATAACATTTTCTGAATATACAACAGAGTACATAACATATAAAATAATTTTTTTTGGAGACTATTCTTTAGATTCTTCTGCCTGGAAGACCAGACACTTTAGCTTTTGAGTCCAACTGATCAATTATCACGTCAGCCATAGCCATATATATCTGCAAAATTATTTAAATTAATCTATACATACATAAGACTGTCACAAATGATGTCTATTTACTGAATGAAACAAAATAATAAATTATTAATATTAATAATAATTAATAATAGCTAAACATGCAAACAAACCCACATGTCACAGAAAACTGATTCTTTTAAACTCATTAATATGGTAAATATCTTTACACAGCAAGCAAACAGTAAAGTTGCACATTCACTGCCATCAGAGTAACAGTTTTCCAAAGCATTTTGCTATATGACAATTAGAGATGGGATTTTTTCCCCCCAGTCCTGAAATATTTGAGTTTTGAGATTTCTAAGATTTTCTCCATTATATATCAAGACCAAAAATGAAAACTTTAAAACATGTTCAAAAAAAGAGAGAGAGAGCGAGAGGGAGAGAGAAAGAGACGCCACAATAGTTAATATTCCAGTAGTTATAACATTCACCTGGGATGTGAGAGAACCAGTTTCAAGTCCCTCTTCCAAATCAGGCAGAACAGGAACTTGACTTGGGTCTCCCACATTGGGCTACTGGCTATTCTGGTGTCTCTTTTTTTTCTTCCCCTTCTGAAATTCCTTCCTAGACCTGACAAACTTTAGCCAAAGCTGATTCACTTATTCAGTTTTGATGAATCAGCATTTCACAAGTTTAGGCAAAACACTGAAACATTAAAAAGTCATTATTAAGGGAACGAGAGCAAACTATTCCACTGCATAGGAAAGTTAGGAAGTATGGCAAGAGACCATCCTGGCTTTACCAGGCAGTCTTCAATGATCTAAAACTCAAAAAAGAGTCTACAACAAGTGGAAACTCAGTCAAATTACAAAGGATGAATATAAACAAATAACACAAGTATTTACGGATAAAATTAAAAAAGCCCAGGGATCAAATTAGCTAAGGACGTAAAAGGAAACAAGAAAACATTCTACAAATAGTTTAAAAGCAAGAGGAACACCAAGGACTGAGGAGGCCCATTACTCAATGAGGGGGGAAAGACAATAACAGAAAATGTGGAAATAGAGATGTTTAATGACTTCTTTATCTCGGTTCTCACCAAGGGGTTGGTGGCGATTGGATGTCTAACATAGTGAATGCCAGTGAAAATAAGGTAGGATCAGAGTCTAAAATATGGAAAGAACAAGTAAAAAATTACTTGGAAAAGTTAAATGTCTTCAAATCACCAGGGCCAGATGAAATGCATCCTAGAATACTTAAGGAGCTGATTGAGGAGAAATCTGAACCATTAGCAATTATCTTTGAAATGTCGTGGAAGACAGGAAACATTCCAGAAGACTGGAAAAGGGCAAATATAGCGCCCATCTATAAAAAGGGATATAAGGACAACCCTGGGAATTACAGACCAGTCAGCTTAACTTCTATACCCAGAAAGATAATGAAGCAAATAATTAAGCAATCAATTTGCAAACACCTAGAAGATAAGGTGATAAATAAGAGTCAGCATGGATTTGTCAAGAACAAATCATGTCAAACCAACCTAATAGCTTTCTTTGATAGGGTAACAAGCCTTGTGCATGGGGGGAAGTAGTAGATGTGGTATATATCGACTTTAGTAAGGCTTTTGATACTGTCTCAGATGACCGTCTCATAAAAAAAAATCTAGGGAAATACAACCTGGATGGAGCTACCATAAAGTGGGTGCATAACTGGTTGGAAAATCATTCCCGGAGAGTAGTTATCAGTGGTTCACAATCATGCTGGAGTGCGTAACGAGTGGGGTCCCTCTGGGATTGGTTTTGCATCCAGTTCTGTTCAATATCTTCATCAATGATTTAGATAATGGCAGAGAGAATACACTTATAAAGTTTGTGGATGATACCAAGCTGGGAGGGGCTGCAAGTGCTTTGGAGGATAGATTAAAATTGAAAATCATCTGGACAAACTGGAGAAATGATCTGAAGTAAATAGGATGAAATTCAATAAGGACAAATGCAAAGTAGTCCACTTACGAAGGAACAATCACTTGCACACATACAAAATGGGAAATGACTGCCTAGGAAGGAGTACTGTGGAAAGGGATCTGGGAGCCACAGTGGATCATAAGCTAAATATGTGTCAGTGTAACACCATTGCAAAAAAAGCAAACATTATTCTGGTATGTTTTAGCAGGAGTATTGTAAGCAAGACACAATAAATAATTCTTCCACTCTACTCCATGCTGATTAGGCCTCAACTGAAGTACTGTGTCCAGTTCTGAGTGCCAAATTTCAGGAAAGATGTGGACAAATTGGAGAAAGTGCAGATTGATAGATTCATAGACTTAAGGTCAGAGGGGACTATTATGTTCATCTAGTCTGACCTCCTGCCCAATGCAGGCCACAAAATCTCACCCACCCACCCACTCCTGGAACAAACCCCTAACCTAAAAAAAAGCAAACGTGATTTTGGGATGCATAAACAGCTGTGTTGTGAGCAAGACACAAGAAGTAATTCTTCTGCTCTACTCTGCGCTGGTTAGACCTTAACTGGAGTATTGTGTCCAGTTCTGGGCACTGCATCTCAAGAAAGATGTGGAGAAATTGGAGAGGGTCCAGAGAAGAGCAATAAGAATGATTAAAGGTCTTGAGAACATGACCTATGAAGGAAGGCTGAAAAAATTGGTTTTTTTTTAGTTTGGAAAAGAGAAGACTGAGAGGAGACATGACAGCAGATTTCAGGTATCTAAAAGGGTGTTATAAGGAAGAGGGAGAAAACTTGTTCACCTTAGCATCTAATGATAGAACAAGAAGCAATGGGCTTAAACTGCAGCAAGGGAGGTTTAGGTTGGACATTAGGAAAAAATTCCTAACTGTCAGGGTGGTTAAACACTGGAATAAATTGCCTAGGGAGGTTGTGGAATCACCATCTCTGGAGATATTTAAGAGTAGTCTAGATAAATGTCTATCAGGAATGGTCTAGACAGTATTTGGTCCTGCCATGAGGGCAGGGGACTGGACTCGATGACCTCTCGAGGTCCCTTCCAGTCCTAGAATCTATAAATCTATGAATCTATGTCTGAATTATTGAAGTCCTCAAATTGTGGTTTAAAGACCTCAAAGTGCAGAGAATCCTCCAGCAAGTGACTCGTGCCCCATGATGCAGAGGAAGGTGAAAAACCTCCAGGGCCTCTGCCAATCTTCCCTGGAGGAAAATTCCTTCCCAACTCCAAATAACACGATCAATTAAACCCTGAGCATGTGGGCAAGGCTCACTAGCCAGCACCCAGGAAAGAATTCTCTGTAGTAACTTAGATCCCACCCCATCTAACATCCCATCACAGACCACTGGACATATTTACTTGCTAATAATCAAAGATTAATTAATTGCCCAAATTAGGCTATCCCATCATAGCATCCCCTCCATAAACTTATCAAGTTTAGTCTTAAAGCCAGATATGTCTTTTGCCCCCATTACTCCCCTTGGAAGGCTGTTCCAGAACTTCACTCCTCTAAGGGTTAGAAACCTTTGTCTAATTTCCAGTCTAAACTTCCTAGTGTCCAGTTTATATCCATTTGTTCTTGTGTCCACATTGGTACTAAGATTAAATAATTCCTCTCCCTCCCTAATATTAATCCCTCTGATATATTTATAAAGAGCAATCATATCTCCCCTCAGTCTTCTTTTGGTTAGGCTAAACAAGCCAAGCACTTTCAGTCTCCTTTCATAAGACAGGTTTTCCATTCCTCGGATCATCCTAATAGCCCTTCTCTGTACCTGTTCCAGTTTGAATTCATCCTTCTTAAACATGGGAGACCAGAACTGCACACATTATTCCAGATGAGGTCTCACCAGTGCCTTGTATAATGGTACTAACACTTTCTTATCTTTACTGGAAATACCTCGCCTCATGCATCCTAAAATCACATTAGCTTTTTTAACGGCCATATGACATTGGCGGCTCATAATCATCCTGTGATCAACCAATACTCCAAGGTCCTTCTCCTCCTCTGTTAATTCCAGCTGATGTGTCCCCAGTTTATAACCAAAATTCTTGTTATTAATCCCTAAACACATGACCTTGCACTTTTCACTATTAAATTTCATCCTATTACTATTACTCCAGTTTATAAGGTCATCCAGATCTTCCTGTATGATATCCTGGTCCTCCTCTGTGTTAGCAATACCTCTCAGCTTTGTGTCATCCGCAAACTTTATTAGCACATTCCCACTTTTTGTGCCAAAGTCAGTAATAAAAAGATTAAATAAGATTGGTCCCAAAACCAATCCCTGAGGAACTCCACTAGTAACCTCCTTCCAGACTGACAGGTCACCTTTCAGTATGACCCGCTGTAGTCTCCCCTTTAACCAGTTCCTTATCCACCTTTCAATTTTCATATTGATCCCCACCTTTTCCAATTTAACTAATAATTCCCCATGTGGAACTGTATCAAATGCCTTACTGAAATAGAGGTAAATTAGATCCACTGCATTTCCTTTGTCTAAAAAATCTGTTGCCTTCTCAAAGGAGATCAGGTTGGTTTGGCACAATCTACCTTTTGTAAAACCATATTGTATTTTGTCCCAATTACCGTTGACCTCAATGTCCTTAGCTACTCTCTTCTTCAATTTTTTTTCCAAGACTTTACATACTACAGTTGTCAAACTAACAGGTCTATCATTACTTGGATCACTTTTTTTCCGTTTCTTAAAAATAGGAACTATATTAGCAAAGAAGAGCAAAAAAATTATTAAAGGTCTAGAAAACATGACATATGAGGGAAGATTAAAAAAATGGGTTTGTTTAGTCTGAAGAAGAGAAGCCTGAGAGGGGACATGCTAATAGTTTACAAGTACATAAAAGGTTGCTACAAGGAGGAGGGAGAAAAATTGTTCTTCTTAACCTCTGAAGATAGGACAAGAAGCAATGGGCTTAAATTGCAGCAAGGGTGGTTTAGGTTGGACATTAGGAAAAACTTCCTAACTGTCAGAGTGGTTAATCACTGGAATAAATTTTCTAGGGAGATGTTGGAATCTCCATCACTGGGGATTTTTAAGAGCAGGTTTAACAAACACCTGTCAGGGATAGTCTAGATAATACTTAGTCCTGCCTTGAGTGCAGGTGACTGGACTAGATGACCTCTCGAGGTCCCTTCCAATTCTATGATTCCTAATCAGTTCTAATGATAATAATTTTAATAATTTGCATTTGGGCCAAATCTTGGGAGATGTTAAGCACTCACTGAATTGAGTAGAAGTTGAGGGCAGTTAACATATCCCAGCAGACAGTTACTATTTCAGAAATTAAGTTATATAGTTTTCTTCTATCTGTAGATCTCAAAATACTTTATTTTAGATATTATCACTATTTTTAAAGTGGAACTGAGGCAAACAGAAGGTAAGAATTCTATGCCGCTCTGATTGACATCATGGGAGTTTTTCTTAGTCAAATTCTTTGTGCAATCCTATAACCACTGAAGACAATGGCAAAAGTTTGTTGGTTCTTTTTGATTTTCTCTCAGCAGTTTAAAGGATGAACAGAATACAACCTCAACAAAATAAATTATTCCATTTTTACTTATCTGTATCTAATTATAGTTGCTACACTCTCAATGGGCACATTTCTACAAGTATTATAGGGTCTGATCCAAAGCCTATTGAAATTTTGTTGTTTATTTCAATAGACTTTAGATCAGGTCCTTACTGAGCCAACTGACCGATTCCCAGAATAAATCACCCACAGAAATGAAATACTTGGTGAATCTTTTCTATTTGTATTAGAGAACTGGTTTTCAACCTTTTTTCCATTGCAGACTCCTAAAAAATCTCAAATGGAGGCACGGACCCCTTTGGAAATCTTAGACATAGTCTGTGGACTCAGAAGTTCACCAACTACAGGCTGAAAAGCACTCTTCTATGATAATAAGTTTTTGTGGCTCCTTAGACAGTCTGCAGAAGCCCAATCCTGTGAACCACAGGATGAAAACCACTATATTAGAAAGAAACATGTATGAAACAAATAAAAAATGCTATATTTACACTACATAAAAAGATTAAAGATCATATAAAACATTTCAAACTTTTTGTTCCAGAGAAAACACTACTGCAGTGTATGTTAATCCACAACAACCATCTATGAAAAATAATGACATTGAGTTTTAATGTCTTTGTTATATGCCTAGGCTTGCATATCAGTTGTGGCAAGTAATGTGGTATGAAAATATACTAAACAGGATGGACGATGCAGAACAAGGACAACACATTTGCTTGCATGGACAAGTCATAAAGATCAATAAAATATTCCTTTTAGAATTATAAAATTAGAGTTCCACTCTTTCATTAGTAAAATGTTATATTAATTGCTTATCTTAAAAAAAATCAAAAAAACAAATAGTGGTAATTCCCACTTTTCTATAAGCACAATATTACGAAGTCCCGTCCTGCTATAGGCAGCAGACTTTTGATTATACTGCGCTACTCTCATTCCATTGAACTAATCTTTATTTGTGGAAATAAATTTAATGGTCAATATCTTCAATTAGCACTAGAGAAATATGTCAATCAATGAAATACTTGACTTAAACCAGATGTCATGATCATCAGTTTTTTTTTTGTTCAAAATAAATCAAAGAAATAGTCATGGTTTTGTCTGAAAAAAAACACAAAATAGATATTACCGCTTAAGGCTTTGGATTTTTTTAATATTTGCATTTTCAAATACACAAGATTCCCACCAAGTAGTTGTAGTTGCTCATCACATCATCTATTTGCTTATTTTAAAAAATAAGAAACTAATGTAGCGGTATAGCACATAGAATGTCTAGAAGCCTTCAAAAAGTGGAGGTAATGCCAAATGCCTTTGTTTTTTCATGCAGCCCACATTAGTGTCATTGCAGCAGCTACCTTGGTTGCTGAATTAGCTGTTTTAGCAATGATGATAAAAATATTGTTTGTTAGGATTTGCTCCTCCTCCCATTAGTAAATTGCAGCATCTTCTTCCAATGAAGCATATGCTGTGGGCTATTTTTTTTTCTTTTCTGCAAGCATGCTTTTCAGGATACCAAAATGTCAGCATAATATCAATTGGCTGCATATTGCTTCTTGAAGGGTACTAATTCAGTATATGCTGCTCTTCTGCTCCCATATAATGCTTTATCTACACTGCTAATCAGTAAATGCTGCATGACAACTGATTTAATGTAGGGGTAGTGCTGATTGCAAGTTACATTATCAATGCTTAGTCTGTATAATTACCGGAACAATGCAGAACTTTTCAATTTAAAATATTGATAAGTGATAAACATGTCATACAAGAATCATTATCTTTCTTATCCACCCTTCAAATTTCCCTCTCTATGGCCTGGTCCACACTACGCAGTTAAACCGATTTTAACAGCATTAAATCTATTTAACTCTGTACCCATCCACACTACAATGCACTTTTTATCGATTTAAAGAGCTCTTTAAATTGATTTCTGTACTCCTCCCCAACGAGACGAGTAACGCTAAAATCGATATTAACATATCGATTTAGGGTTAGTGTGGCTGCAAATCGAAGTTATTGGCCTCCGGGTGGTATCCCACAGTGCACCACTGGCCACTCTGGACAGGCATCTGAACTCTAATGCATTGGCCAGGTATACAGAAAAAGCCCCTCGAACTTTTGAATTGCATTTCCTGTTTGGCCAGCGTGGAGTTCTCATCAGCACAGGTGACCATGCAGAGCTCATCAGCACAGGTAACAATGCATTCTCCTGAGAATAGAAAAAGAGCACCAGCATGGACCGCACGAGAGGTACTGGATCTTATCTCTATATGGGGAGAGGATTCAGTGCTAACAGAACTGCGTTCCAAAAGACAAAATGAAAAAACTTTTGAAAAAATTTCCAAGACCATGATGGAGAAAGCCCACAGCAGGGACTCAGTGCAGTGCAGAGTGAAAGTGAAGGAGCTCAGACAAGCCTACCAGAAAACCAAAGCAGCAAAAGGAAGATCAGGGTCAGGGCCAAAAACATGCCTCTTCTACGCTGAGCTGCATGCAATTTTAGGGGGTTGCACCACCACTACCCCCCCCCCTTGTCCGTGGATTCCGAGGTGGGGGTTATAATCTCAATCATAGATGAGGATTCAGCGGAGGGGGAAGAGGAGGAGGAGGAAGAGGAGGATGAGCTTGCAAAGAGCACACAGCACTCCATTCTCCCCAACAGCCAGGAGCTTTTTGTGACCCAGATGGAATTACTTTCCCAGTCCTCCCAAGCCACTAGCCCAGACAGTGAAGCCATGGAAGCGACCTCTGGTGAGTGTACCTTTGTAAATATAAAACATGGTTTAAAAGCAAGCGTTTTTTAATGATTGATTTGCCATGAGGGCTTGGGATGCATTCACAGCCAGTAAAGTTACTGGAAAAGTTTGTTAACGTGTCTGGGGATGGAGCAGAAATCCTCCAGGGACATCTCCATGAAGCCTTTGCAGAAGATTTCTGGGCAAGGCAGCCTTGTTCCGTCCACCATGGTAGGACACTTTACCACGCCATGCATGTAGCAAGTAATCGGATATCATTGCATGACTAAGCATAGCTGCGTATGGTACCGGTGATTGCTGGCTTTCTTTATCTCACTCTGTTATCCTCAGCAGAGTGATATCGTTCATGGTAACCTGGTTGAAATTAAGGAATTTAAGTAAGGGGACAGAGAGATGGGGGAGGTGAGGAAGGATAGCACTGAGCTTTTTAGCGCTTGGCCAGCAGGAATCTTCCCAGCTACCAGTCACGTGGTGGGAGGGGGAGAAAGGGGGGTGATTAGCAGTGATCTTCCATGATACCAGCCATGCGGTGGGGCGAGGGTACAGCAATTCTCAAGAATTGGATTGGGGAGGGGAGGGGTTGGTGTCTGCTGCTCCTTGTTAACAGGAAAGAAGCAGCAAAAGGAACTGTGTATATGAAGGCTGGAGAAGCTGTGCCTTACCATGACCCCAGGCAAGCTGAATTGTGATGCCTGGACCTGCGTCTGTGAGATCTGTAACACCAGAGCCGCGGGCACTCAATATTAAAAGTTTCCAAATGCGACCTTGTAGTGAAATCACATGTGCTATGTAAGGTGAATAATGTTGTTCACTGTGAAAGAGTATAACCATTGTTCTGTAAAATGTGTCTTTTTAAATTATTCTCTCCCTATTTTCCCCCCATCATGCAGCTGCACATTTTTCAAGCCTCCCTACTCCATCCCGAAGGCTAGCTCAGATAAGGTGGAGGAAGAAGAGGATGCGAGATGAAATTTTCTCAGAAATCATGGAAGTGACCCGCAATGAAAGAGCTCATCTGAGGGAGTGGAAGGACGTGGTAGCAAAGTACAGGAAAGATGCCAGTGAACGTGAGGACAGGAGGGACCAACGTGAGGATAGGAGAGACGCTTGAGATGAGAAGTGTAGGCAGGAAGATCAGCGGTGGTGGGATGCAACGCTGGAGCTGCTGCATGATCAAATTGACATCCTCTGACGTCTGGTGGATTTTCAGGAGGAGCAGCGGGGTCACAGATTGCTGCTGCAGCCCATGTTTAACCACCGTCAGTACTCACCATGTTCCATGTCTTCCTCACCCAGATGTGTAAGAACGCGTGGGGGAAGGCTTTGTGCATCAGCCCACTCCACCCCCATGGACAGTCCAACCAAAAGGCTGTCATTACATTGAAATGTGCTTAATGGCCTTTTCCTTCCCTCCTATCCTCCTCCCAAACCACTCCCGGGATACTTTGTTAATTAAGTTCCTCTTTTTATAATTACATGCTTTTTAAATGAAGGGGGAGGGTGGGTTGCTTACAGGGAATGACTTTTAATAAAGAATACATGCTTTTTAAATGATAGTGACTTTATTTCCTTAAGCAAACTGTAATCAAAGGAGGAGGGTGGGTTGCTTACAGGGAAGGAGTCAATAAAGGGGGAGAGGTTCATGAAGGGGAAACAAACACAGCAGCCACACCATACCCTGGCCCGTGATGAAACTCATTTTCAAGGCTTCTCTGATGCGCACCGCTTCCTAGTGAGCTCTTCTAATCACCCTGGTGTCTGGCTGCGCGTAATCAGAGGCCAGGTGATTTGCCTCAGCCTCCCACCCCACCGTAAAAGTCTCCCTCTTGCTTTCACATAGATTGTGGAGCACACAGCAAGCCGCAATAGCAAAGGGGACATTGGTTTGGCTGAGGTCTGAGCAAGTGAGTAATGTTCACCAGCGAGCCTTTAAACGGCCAAATGCACATTTTACCACCATCCTGCACTTGCTCAGCCTGTAGTTGAACAGTTCCTGACTACTGTCCAGGCTGCCTGTGTATGGCTTCATGAGCCATGGCATCAAGGGGTAGGCTGGGTCACCCAGGATAATGACAGGCATTTCAACATCCCCAACTGTTATTTTCTGGTCCGAGAAGTAAGTCCCTTGCTGCAGCCGTTTAAACAGAACAGTGCTTCTGAAGACGCGAGCGTCATGAACCCTTCCTGGCCATCCCACGTGGATGTTGGTGAAATGTCCCTTGTGATCCACCAGTGCTTGCAGCACCATTGAAAAGTATCCCTTGTGGTTTATGTACTGGGTGCCCTGGTGCTCCGGTGCCAAGATAGGGATATGGGTTCCATCTATCGTGCCCCCACAGTTAGGGAATCCCATTGCAGCAAAGCCATCCACTATGACCTGCACATTTCCCAGAGTCACAACCTTTTGTAGCAGCAGCTTAATGATTGCTTTGGCTACTTGCAACACAGCAGCCCCCACAGTAGATTTTCCCACTCCAAATTGATTCCCGATTGACTGATAGCTGTCTGGCGTTGCAAGCTTCCAGAGGGCTATTGCCACTAGCTTCTCTACTGTGAGGGCTGCTCTCATCTTGGTATTATGGCATTTCAGGGCAGGGGAAAGCAAGTCACAAAGTTCAAAGAAAGTGCTCTTAGGCATGCAAAAGTTTCGCAGCCACTGCGAATCGTCCCACACCTGCAAAACTATGTGGTCCCACCAGTCTGTGCTTGTTTTCCGGGCCCAAAATCAGTGTTCAATGAGTAGAACCTCCCCCCATTACCAGCAGGAGCTCCAAAGTGCAGGGGCCCACAGTTAGGGAGAAATCAGTGTCCATGTCCTCATCACTCTCGTCGCCGCGCTGCCATAGCTGCCTCCTCCTCGCCTGCCTTTGCAGTTCATGGTTCACCATAGACTGCACGACAATGCGTGAGGTGTTTACAACGTCCACGATTGCGCTATTGATCTGAGCTGTGCTATGGCGTTTGCTTTCAGTTCACCCAGGAAAAAAAACACGAAATGGTTGTCTGCTGCTTTCACGAAGAGAGGGGTGAGGCTGTACCCAGAACCATCCGCGACAATGATTTTCGCCCCATCAGGCACTGGGATCTCAACCCAGAATTCCAAGGGGCAGGGGAGACTGCGGGAACTATGGGAAAGCTACAGAATAGCTACCCACAGTGCAACGCTCCGGAAATCGATGCTAGCCTTGGACTATGGACGCACACTGCCGAAGTAATGTGCCTAGTGTGGCCGCGTGCAATCGTCTTTATAATATCTGTTTTATAAAACCAGTTTATGTTAATTCGAAATTACCCTGTAGTGTAGATGTACCCTATGTTATTGCTATTTAAATTAAACCCACAGCTTCCATTCTCAAGACCCAAAGCATCCTAAGTGATATGCATATGTATTGTTTTAGAGCCAATTCATGCCCCCCAACCTGATTCCACATATACTTCATGAGTAAAGAAAGGGTAACTGTGGCTTTAATGAGGACAGGCCATAGAGATACTAAGCAATTGCCAGAATGCTGCAGAGAAATGCTCCCCAGGGGCTGTGTCAATAACATCAAGAAAAAGGTTACAAGGTGTGACAGTGCAGATAAACAGCCCCAAACCCCTCTCCTGGGATGGAGGAGTGTAGCCACTCTGGGTCCAGCAGTTTTGGGATGGCTCTTCTGCATAATCCGAGGGGGGCCAGCAGCCAAAGCACACATCCTGTGTTCCCTCCCCTACCTCCATTAGAGTTCTCTGGGATCTCTCAGGCAGTGGTGGGGAGGACCTGGGTCCTAGCGCAAAGTCCAAGGAGAGAGAGGTAATGGGTGGCTCAGTCCCTTCTAGCTGTTGTTCCAGATCAAATAAACTTCATTCTACCTTCCCTGTTTTCCCTTCCATTTGGCCCCAGACTTCTTGCACAAGCACAGTAATTCAGAGCTTCGGCTTGGGGGGCTTCCTAGCTAACTCTTCGAGTTCAGTTATTCCTCCGGTCAAGAAGAAGAAGGGGAAAGGGGGTGGGGGGAAAGGCCTTGCCTAAGTCTTGCTCATATTCCTGTTCCTTCCCATGTAGATCTTTCTGCTTCAGCAGCTACCGCCTGTCTGCCTTCCTCCTGCCAGTTTCTCCTTCACTCTTGGCCTGCCTGACAGCCTTGTAAGAGCAGCTGCTGAGGAGTGGAGCTTTCTTAGCCCTGTGCTGTTCCACCACTTCTTTAACCCTAGTATGAGGTCTGTAAACCCCATCACAGAACCTTGCCATGTGGCTGGGCACCACGGGGGCGGGCTATGTGCACAGCTCTCCTCCATCCCATGAAAAGAAGCCCACATTCTTGTAGTCACATCCTATTGATGTAGTACCTCAAACTAGTATGGCTTTACTGAGAGATATCAGTGCATAATCCATCAGTTTTGATCTGTCAAGAGATGGTGTAGCTTTCCCCATAGGTAATAGCAGAGGGCATCAATGGCCCATTTTACTGCAACATTTCCCTCTCTACTAGTGAGTTTGTCACTTCTCTGGGGAATAATTTCCAGCTGAGGTAAAGGATTGGGTGTTCTTGTCTCACCACTTCTTGGGACAACGAGGCCCCTAAGCCAATGTCAATGTCCATCTACAGAACTAAAGGTTTCAAAAACATCAGGGTGGAACAAGACAAGCTCCCCTGTATTCGATATTTTAATTTCTTGAAGGCCATGACACAGTTCTGTGACTACCAGACCTGCCTGGGGACTGTATGTTTAACTAGGTCAATCAGTGGGGACACTATCATGGTGAAAACCAGAATATACCTCCTATAATAGACTATCAATGCCAGGAAATGTCATACCTGCCACTTCTTCTTCGTGGGCTTTGGGCATTTGGGCATTCTGCTAGAACTTGGACCTTTCGCACCAATGTACGCAGATGTCCACTCCCCACTGTATATCTTGGATATGTCAATTCTTGATTAGCTCAGCAGCACTTGGCAGGTTTTGCTGTAAGAGCCATACTTCTGCGGACATGCAAGACTGCTGCAACATATTTTAAATGCTCGTTCCAGGACTTACTATAGTTGACAATCTCACTGATGTATGCAGCTATACTGGTCATGAGGCTGAAGCACTTTGTCCATCAGCCTATGGAAGGTGGCTGCTGCATCACGTAGAACAAAAGTAATCGTCTTAAATTAGTACAAGCCAAATGGCATGTAGAAAATTGTATTTTCTTAGAACTCTATGGCAAAGGGGATCTGTTAGTAACCTCTGGTTAGGTTGAGGGTAGGGATATACCTGGTGGCCCATAACCTCTCTAGCAATTTATCAACCCTCAGCATTGGGTAGGTATTACATTTGGAACTGACCTTCTGAAAGCCTAGGCAGAATCCAGTTGACCCTTTCTGTTTTCATTCCATCACTATAGAGTTTCGCCACTCGCTATGTGACTCCTCAATCCCCCAAGATCTAATATGACTCGCACTTCTCCCCACTGGCTCCCAATCCCAGCATCCATGCCCAATCAATCCCTTCTGCCCTCATCTTTTCTCTCTCTCTCCAGCTCCCAGTCCTATTCTTCTCTGTTCCCCTGCTCCTACTCACATTTTTTCCACAGATACACTCTGGTTCCAGTTTCACTTGATTCTTTGTCCCATCTACTCCTTTCTCTCCCTCTGGTCCAGCTTTTGACCTCTCTTCATTCAAATCTGACAGAACCCAAGTAGCATGGAGGAGGAATCTATCAGGTGGTCATTGAAAGCATACAGAGAAAAGCTCTCCACTTTCAGTTCTCCCTCTGCACCCTGGCCCAAAGCAGCCATTACTGGGAAGGACTGACTTCACCACTGTAGCCATGGGCTGAAAGGACAATTCTCAGTTCCAATATTGAGATGATTCATATGCAGTCTGGTCAGCACTAGGAGCTGAAACTGGCTCAGTCATGTTCAGTGAGTATGGAATCTTTGGATATTTTAACTGCTAAAATGGAAGAACTCTCCTTGACCAAATTTGAGTGGATTTTCACAGGGACAGAAAAAGGAACATTCTCGACACAAAGGCCACCACCTCTTTGGAGCAAGGATGTGAAATTAATCAAAGAATGGGGCACTAGAGCTATTCAAATTAAAGGTCATCAGAAATTTTTTTCAATGGATAAAACAATGTCTTTTTCTCTATCCTCATTCTTGGAAATGGCTGAAATTTTAAAAAGGGTGGAAAAATCAGCTTGCAGCAGGCCCATAGAAATTTTTAGCCCAGGTGGTAAAATATTGTGTAAGATAAAAGCAACTGAAAACAGGATCTTACAATGAGAAGTATCAGGCATCCTTAATAGGCAACACTATCAGCCTTGTTGCCATAAATATAAAGGGAAGTGTAACAACACTTATGTATGCAGTAACATAAAATCCCTCCTGGCCAGAGGTACAGAATCCCCTTACCTGTAAGGGTTAATTAGGTCAATTAATCTTGTTGGCACCTGACCAGAAGGACCAGAGGAAAAAGAAGAAACTTGCAAATTCGGGGGTGGGGAGGTGGGGGGAGAAGTTTTGTTTGTGCTCTCTTTGTTTGATCCTTCTCAGAAAGAGAAGACTAGAGCAGGAAAAAAAATCTCCTAAAAACATACCTGAAATGACCATCTAAGATTAAAAAAATAGTAAGTAAAGCAAGGAAATGTGTTAGATTATCATTTGTTTTAGCTTTTGAATTTTCCCTATACTTAGGGGAAAGTTTTTAACCTAAGCTGGTGGAATATAAATTTAGGGGGTCTTTCATGCGGGTCCACACATCTTTACCCCAGAGTTCAGATTGGAGAGGGAACCCTGACACCCGTCTCTCTCTTTCTCTGTAGTGAAATTTTATATTTTTAATATATTGATCAATGTTAGAGAATGTTAACATATGCAATCTACTAATTTTATATATCTATCATCTCTCTCATCTCTATATCAGTGATTAAGATACAGTCACTCTCTATCAATATAAAGAGAGTTTTGTTAAGAACATGAATACAAGAAACAAAGATTGTTAACATTAAAACTCCACTATTAAGTGTATTTGTTTTAAATGTTAAATTACATTTTGCATTATATGAGGACAAAACAATCAAATGCGCTCAAAGAATTAAGTTCTACTTGTGCATTCTGAAGGATATGGTGAGAAAAATGAAATGATGAATTGAATTTTTAAGTACGTTAATTCCTTTGTTTTAGTATGATGCAAAATATAACTCCACTTGTAAATTTTGATGGACCTACTGGGAGAACTGGCATTTCTACATGTCATACACAGATCATATAAATTAACTCACACGTTAACTATAACAGAGTCTATGGACGGTATTCTTAATATCAACCTAAATCCTAAATATTTAGTATTTTTATTTTCTTAGATTTCAACTTCCGGTAAAGAAATGGTATTTCAAAGTTTTTGTCCCATAATTTTGCTTGATTTCATATGAATTATTTTACAATAAAGGTCAGCTCCTCCAGAGAGTGTAGCAGATATGTATGATCAGCACATTTCATAAGTGATTCCATTGCATCAGGCTGGGGCTTGATCAGTAATATATTCCCAAAACTTAACCCATGATATTTCCTACAGTATTCTCATAACAATTCCTGTATGGCATTTGATATCATAATGATGTTTCTTTATTGCTGCAATTTAGATAATTTATTAATGCTAGTTAATAATTTAATGTTCTTCTGGTACTTATCCAATTTATTACATCATCATACAGTGCTATGGAGAAGGCAGATGTTGTATGAGTTGATTTTTGTTGTTAGTTTTAGCAAAAGAAAATTGTGAACAAAATTTTAAAAGGAAACTTTTTATTTAAGGCCTCAGATACAGATTTTTTGAATAAGAGGATAATTATCTAAATATTTATACATCACATAAGTTAGAGTACATGAAAATTGTTTCATGATACTTACTTTCCTGAATTCATTGACTACTGGAATTTTTGTTTGTTTGTTTTATTTTGTTTTAACAGTCCCTTTCTATAGTAGAAATGGAGACATGATTTAAAAACCTGAAAGCATCTATGAAGTAGCATGAGACAAGTCCACAATTCAGATTATACTGTACAAAGGTAATTCTCTCTGAAAAATCAAAAACTGATTATATTATTTATGACTAGATGCTCTCATATCTTGTGACACAAAACAACCCAATGTTTCCAGCTTCACCCTGTCTAGTGCCACATTTTTTGCTCCATTATATTGTTTCCAACTTAGGAAAAGTTTCTCTCTTTTTTTTTTAAATATATCATCTGCTATCCTCCTCTTTTCCATCTTTCACCAACTGGTATCCAGACAACAGTTTGTATCGAAATTCAGTTTTTTGACATCCATACAACATGACCAAACCACTTCAGCCTTCTTTCTTGAATCATTGCCTCTACAGTCTGTTGGCCAGTCCTCCATAACACACCAACATAATTTATGTCTACCCACCTCCAAGTATTCTCTGCATGTGTTTCTGATGGAATGCATTAAGTTCCCTGTTGTGGGCTTTTGGAAGCATATAGCAATGTGATATATATATATATAGTGATAGCGTATAACTTTATCTTGGGTCTTGTGTGAGTCTCCTTATTTTTCAAAATATTTGCCACTCTCAGAAAAAAAAAAGAAAAAAAAAAAGCTCTACTTGTCTCCTCAATTCCTACTTCCATCTCCTAATGGAGTTGGACATCAGCAGAAGATATACAAAGCTGCTAATCATACCCCATCATTGCGGACTCCTCTTTCAATGGCCATGCCTTTCATTTTCTTTTGTCTGATTCTTAATCCTGTTTTGGCAGCATCACATTTGACATTGATAATGTCATCATCATCTGTGTCCAGTAGAAAATTATCATCTGTCAAGTCAAGATCTTGAAGTTTTTCTTTACTGCAAATAACTCCTTTATCTTCCTTTGATGATGCTCTTCACATCACATAATCTTTGGCAATGCATAAAAGAAGGGTGACATACCCTAGTGATGTTTTCAAACCAGTTAGGGCTTGTCTGCAAAATGCAGTGCTGCTTCAGTGAAGACACTACTATGGTGACAGGAGGGATTCTCCAATCAATGTAGGTAATCCACCTCCCTGAGAGGCGGTAACTAGGTCAATGGAAGAATTCTCCTGTCAATCTAGCACTGTCTACACAGGAGTTTAAGGTGTTTTAGCTACATCAATCAGGATGGTAGATTTTTCATACCCCCATGTGATGTAGTTATACCAACCTAATTTCCTACTATAGACTTGGTCTTAGTTTCTTCATTTTCTGTCTTAACACAGCATTTTGAACCTTCGTCCAGAATGTTGACCAGTGACGATATTTCTATGAGGCCCATATTGTTGCAAGATCTTCCATTGTGACTCTCTGTGCATTCAGTAGAAAGTTTTGGAAAAATCTGTGAAGTTCAAGACATGTTCTCTTGAAGGTGAGCCATTTCTCAATCAGTTGTCCAAGGTAAAGATGTAATCTACACACCATTTTTTTGGTCTAAAGCCTGCTTTCTCATTACACAGTTTTTCCATCTATAACCAGTCTGATTCTGTTCAATAGTGTACAGCAGAACACTTTTCCAGATATTGAAATTAATGTTATTCCTTGCCAGTTATTGCACGCCAATTGGTCCCATGCATCCAACGAAGTGGGTATTCACCCACAAAAGTTCATGCTCCAATATGTTTGTTAGTCTATAAGGTGCCACAGAACTATTTGTCACCAATTGGTTGGTTTTCTTTGGTAAACTAAAGATTATCTTCCAATCTTCTGGGCAGAGTTCTTTCTCCCAAACTATATTATAAAGTTTATTTATTGTGTGTACTACCACATCCTCCATCATTCTTCTGTTTTGTTTCCATTATTAAAAATATTCTATCTTTCACTTTTACAATACCACTGTGACTGAAACTGTGGTGACTATTGCTTACACACCAAAAACAGTTTCTTAGCATCTCTTCTCACTGAAGCTTCTTCAGTTTCTCTCACTTTTTTGTCAAATCATTCTCCTTTATCTTTCTCACATAAATTCTTTGTCTTTCACTACATACTCCTGCTGCATCATGTGTTCTTCTTGTGTCACTTGTGTTTTCCTCTTTTTTAATACTTTTCTTTCCCCAATCAATTTCCATGAGTGTGTCTGTATCTACACTTGTTTCCTTGATCCGCTTGGTCCAAGAGAAGTTGCATTAGCTTGCGGGTGAACATCTCTAAGTCAAACTCATTGTTCCTCTATGTTATCATTCATTCCCTGCTGCTCTTGATATCTGTTTGAGAGCTAGATTTAAAATCCCTTCTGATTCCTAGGTCAGACAGTTTCTTCATATCAAATATTTTTTTCTTCTTGTTAGCTTGTCTTTTTAACTTTATTCTAACTATTCCAATGACAAGATAGCGGTCACTTCTTACATCAGCACTTTTAAAAGGCCATGTATCTAGCAGTTATTTTCTGCACTGTCTGCTTTATGGCAATATAATACAATTGTTTCTCAGTAATTCCATCATTTGACTTCCATGTTAGCTTGATTTTCCTGCAAGCAGGGAAAAGGGTTCCCTCCCAATACACAGATTACACATGCTGCACAGCTAAAGGATTCTTTCCCCATTGCCAGTCTGTCCCTCAATTTCATGTAGATCCATGAAATGCTCATATCTAAGGTTGTTGTTACCAACTTCGGCAATTGAATCAACCTTAAACAGAATGATATTATAACCATGAAACAGATTTAGTTTATCTTGCAACTTACTGTAGAATGCATCTTTTGCTTGGTCATTGTGATCATTGGTAAATGTATAACACTGGATGATAGTTACTTTAACATGATTTGTAACAAAACATACCCCTAATATATGAGTCAACTTGTTCCCATTTCTGTAGACCTTGTGCTGCCTTTTTATCAAAGAGTATTCCAGCTCCCTTTATGTGAATATAATCTTTCCTTCCTGAGTACAGTACTGTGATACCATCTGTTTGGGATCTTCTACATCTCATTTAATTCATTCTAAAAATATTTAATATTGATCTGAGTCATTTCTCTATTTCACTCAGTTTTCCAGTGGTCCAGCACCCAATTTTTGTTTTGATTTTTTCTGTTAGGATCTCAATTCAGGTAAGCAAATCTCTCATGGGTTTAATCCACAACCATCATAATGTATTTGTTGTACACTGAGTGATTCCAAAAGACCATGATTTCCTTTCAGTTGGCTCAGACAGGCTCTCATATTTGGGTTGCTTCCATAACTTTAACTTTTTCTGCATGGAAAAGTAGTCAACTTATCTCACAATAGTATCTCCATGCCTACCTATTCAATATATTTGGAGGAGCTCAGGGGACACAAGTCACATGAGTATCTTGAAACATGTGATAAATCCCACTGACATCAATGCTGTCCACATTCTGCCTGTTTTGTGGACTTAGTGAGAAGTACAGTCTTCAGAGTTGTCAATTTGGCACTCTTTTGTTACAAATGAAAAAAATAAAAGTAAAATATTTCAACATATTTGTGCTTAGTTACAACGGTGAGAACAGTAGGTTTAGTTTATACCATTGTTAGAGCTGATACGAAGTAATAGACGTTAATCGGAACAGATCTTTTAAGTGGTCCTAGTATGGGCCAGAGATCATTTCTGCACTTTATAGTGTCACATATTGGCTGCAACCTCAGTTGACTGTATACAAGTAATTAACTAACCTACGTAATTGCAGTGGTTCTACCCCTGTCAATTAGGTTGTATTTATGCCTCATTAGAGCTGAATCCCCAGTCTGCAAGCTCGCTAGTTTATACTGATGTAGTAGTGTTAGATAGAATTTCTGTAATACGAGGCCAGAGTCTACCCTTATGCACACCAGGGTGAAATGGTTTGCTGTGGGGTTACAAAGGTGTAATGGAGGGCACAACTTTCCCATGTAAAAACAAAATAAAACCATATTTTAGCATGTTTATTTTAAGTAATTCCTTAAGACTCATTCATATTATTATATCTTGTACATCCTAAGCTACCATTTGTGTGACTTGTGTCCTTCGGGCGGCAGGTGAGGGCATCTCACATATGTATGGGCTGCTCCAAATATTCCTGTTTTTTTGTAACTTTAAAGTTTTGCCTAGAAGGGAATCTTCTGTGTTTTGAATCTTATTACCCTGTAAAATTACTTTCCATCTTGATTTTACAGAGGTACGTCTTTTACTTTTGTCTTTATAATAAAGTTCTGTTTTTTTTAAGAATCTGATTGGTTTTTAGTGTCCTAAAAACCCAGGGCTCTGATCTGTGCTCATCTTGTTAACCTATTTGGTTGGTATATTATTCTCAAGCATTCTCAGGAAAGGGGATGAAGGTGCTTGAGGGAATATTTTAGGGAAACAGGAACTCCAAGTGGTCCTTTTCCTGAGTCTTTGTCTAACTCACTTGATGGTGGTAGCAGTATTCATCCAAGGATAAGGAAGAATTTGTGCCTTGGGGAAGTTTTTAACCTAAGCTGGTAGAAATAAGCTTAGGGGGTCTTTCATGCTGGTCCCCACATCCGTACCCCAGAGTTCAGGGTGGAGAGTGAACCCTGACATCAGGAAATTCATGTTTAGGAATAAGCATAGTGTTGTACTCTGAATGAAAGCAACTTGTTTGAAGGAGGAAGAGATAATATAGTGTTTGTGAATCTCAGAAATCTGGTGCATCACACATGAGCTTTTTAAAGTTGTATTTATTTGAGGGGGTAGAGGGTTGGTTACAATGAATCTAGCTATCATGCTTTCAGAGGATCATGTCAATAGATTAAAGGAGGAGGTCAACATTAATCAGCTATCCCATCATTACTGTCTCCAAATGACACTGCTTTTTCAATATACCCATTTTTAATTTAGATAGATAGATAGATAGATAGATAGATAGATAGATAGATAGATAGATAGATAGATGATAGATAGATAGATAGATAGATAGATAGATAGATAGATAGATAGATCATTAAGTACCTCTTTAAAAAGAATATTTCATTAAAACATTTTTCAAACATATAAGGATACCCAGCCCATATGCAATAGGCAATGACTAGAAAGCAAACAGTATTTCATATAAATTCTTGCATAATCTAGGCCATATTTTCAGTAGCTAGAAGTCTTTATGAGCAACCAATAGTGCACCTATATTTGTAACTGCAGTTGCTGTGAAATTGCTCTCCATTTGCATTTAGAGGTCTAGATAGACAATTCTGCATGTAGTTGTGGTTACTGGAAACACACTCTATCTAATAGCATATGCAGCAGAAATTGGTGTGCACTAGGGCTGTTGTCACTGAAAATTCAGCCCTACATTTCGTATCTTTTTCCTTTTCTAGTCGAAGATTCCTAAGAAACCAGCCTGCAGAAAGGAAGAACAGAGAGAGAGAGAGAAAGTCAGAGAACCCAACCACAATCCATCTAGAACAAAAGCATGCCATTTCCACTACTAAAGTGATAAAAGAAAGTAAAGCTCTAGTGAATAAGACACAATTTATTTTTGCCTTCATTCACCCATTTCTCAAATTTTCTTTCTAATAGTCTGTTAAGACAGCCATCCTCATTTGCCTAATTTACTCTAAGGAGAGTTTAAAAGAACAATCTCTTACCATTGCCAACACTAGTTCAGTTAGCAAGATTGGAATCCCTATTGCAGGTAGCCTGCATTTAGCACTGTGTCATCTACTTTGCTGGGAACAAGTCTAATTGATATAGTGATGAAAGCAGCAGCAGCAGCAAGCAAACTGTCTACAGTAGGGCTTCCAGTGTTGCTAATAATAGGATTTGTTGTATGTGTTTTTATTTTATTTTTCCAAAATGTCCC
Source organism: Gopherus evgoodei (assembly GCF_007399415.2). Lineage (NCBI taxonomy): Eukaryota > Metazoa > Chordata > Testudines > Testudinidae > Gopherus > Gopherus evgoodei. Next base: position 95,623,355 of record NC_044326.1, on the reverse strand, counting down.
TAGTAGACAAGACCATTATGTGGCTAATTGTGTAAGGTGCTCAAATTCCAAATGAATTAAATTAGAGTTCCATTGCTTATTCTCTATCAAGACATTATATATATTCAAATAGAGTGATTCACCCTTCTAGGATGAATGTCTTTAATACTCAAAGTACCTTCCCTTTTACATTCTTAAGATTCCTTTTCTTTACGTTGCCTGATTGAACAGATCAAGTGCTATCTAAATAACCACAGGCAGATACTAGAGAAAGAATGTGATAGATAGCTATCCACCTATAACCGGTGATAGATGTTTACCTCAATGTTCATATATATCCAATTTATTTATTAGATGTTTACATATCTTCCTCCAAGATTAAAGTAAATTTTAGAGCAATTGCTTGTTGTCACTAGCCATTAATAATGTATTCTTCACTCTTTTTCTTTTACTTGCAGCATTTGTAAAAAACCAACTGCAAAGCAAAGATTTTAACCTCTATGCCATTAAGAAGGAAACTAAGCATCCTGAAAACATTACCATCAAGAGAACCTTCACATTGTCTGATAATTTGCTATGTTAAGTGCAGATAAGGAGCCTGGTTTTGATTAGGTACTTTTGATGTTGGCAGTGCTTTAGATCCCAGTAATACTGCTTTTTACTACACAGTGAGACACACTGTATAGTTTTAGTTCTGTGGCTGACATAACTTTAATATTCCAGGCTCACAGAGCCATATTCTGACACTACCTACAACTTCATTCCTTCTACCTTATGTTTTTCTATTGAACTAATTTGGTATCTGTTTTCTCTATCCTCTTGATTCAGAGCAGAGCCTTGAAACTTGGTCTGCCACATCCAGTTGAGTACCCTAAACACCAGGCTCTTGGATATTCTGGGGTCATCCTTCTCTCTCTTTCTCTCTCTCTGCTTTGGACCAGAAGTATGATCCTGGAACTGATAAACTGTCCCAACAAAAGTTTAATCAAAACTGATAGAAGTGCTTTGCTTTGACAGAGAAGAGGAACTTGCACCTGAGTCTTCCACCTCCATGTCATAAAATGCCATAACCAGTGGTCTATTGATTATTCTAAGATGGCTCTCTCTGACCAGACATTCCATTCTGGAGCTGAGAAATCTTCTTGATTAAAGTTTAATTGAAATAACTAAATTTCTGCAAAAAATGGTAATTTTGATGAATCAGCATTGTCCAATTGAAAATAGTTCTCCAAAATGTTCCCACCCAGCTCTTCTGCTTGTTCCATCTTCCACTTCTCTTCTCAAAGAAACATTTGATGTAACAACAAATAATAAATTATAAAATCATGTGGGTTGGAAGGCACATGTAGTGGAACATTTAGACCATCGCCCCTTCATTTTTGCAAGATTTTTTTCAGAACTAATTAAATCTTTCCAACAGAAAACCTGTAGTTGTTTCCCTGAAGAACATTTCAAAATTCTGTAACGTTGATCTACCATGCTTTGTATCAGCATCAAGCCAGATACCACAGCTCATACTTTCATATTAAAAAAAAAATTATATGGATGGATTTTCAAAAGCATGTAGAGTGACCTATGAGCACAAGTGCCTTTGACTTTCAATAGGACTTGCATTCCTAAGTGATTTTGATGCTTTTGAAAATCTCACTCACAGTTTTTTTTTTTAGGAATATAAACTAATGATGGGATAGTGCATTTCCAAATCTTAGTTATGTTAGATAAGTAAGGGTTCTGAATGGGCTGATGATTACCTCTTATTCCAGTTTGATGAAAACAAAATATGCTTTAGGGAACCCTTAGCTGAATACTTAAATGGGAAATATATGTTTTAAGGTAAATTATATTAAGAGCCAGCATGGCTGACAGCATCCTTTTAAGTTTTCTGTGGTAATCACTATGTAAGAAAAGTTCTAAAAAGATGCCGAAGTTGCATACTTCTTATGAACTGCCCAGACATTCTTCTAGGCCTACTAACCTTCTTGAGGTCATGTAATTCTTTAGTTTCATAGAATAAGGCAAATGTTACCCCACTTTTATGAATAGCCCATTAATTCCTATTTACAAAATCGTAATTAGAAAGTTTCTTTAAGAAAATATAATACTATGAGGTTTTAAGGGTAATGAGGCAACGAGGCTGAGTGGAACTCCTGCCAGTTAAAGCAAATCTGATTTCATGGTGCTAAAAATTTCTGTTTCCCATTCTTGAGATCTTTCACTTCTATGATGATATATCACAATTTTGTACTGGTATAACTATGTCAGTTAGGGATGTGATTTTTAATGATATAATTATAGCAGTACAACTCCTAGTCTGAATGCAGTTATACCTGTAGAAATATGTCCTATATTAGTGTACTTTATTCCTCTTCCTGTATGTGAATGAGCTGCACTGGTATTAGAACACATTTCTGAGTACATTTATATTGGTATCACTATGTCCACACCAGAAGGGGTTATGCTTCTTTACATTATAACAGGATATTGGGGAAGATAGCACAGCTGCTTCTCCTGTGATAAGAGCAGATGCTTGATCTACACTAGGAACTTACATCGCTATAACCGTATAGAATCATAGAATCATAGATTTTTAGGGTTGGAAGAGACATCAGGAGTTCATCTAGTCCAATCCCTTGCTCAAAGCAGGACCAACCCCAACTAAATCATCCCAGCCAGGGCTTTGTCAATCTGGACCTTATGAACTTCTAAGGATGGAGATTCTACCACCTTCCTAGATAACCCATTCCAGTGCTTCACTGCTCTCCTAGTGAAATAATGTTTCCTAATATCCAACCTACACCTCCCCCACTGCAATTTAAGACCATTGCTTCTTGTTCTGTCATCTGCCACCACTGAAAACACCCTAGCTCCATCCTCTTCAGGTAGTTGAAGGCTGCTATCAAATCCGCCCTCACTCTTCTCTTCTGCAGACTAAATAACCCCATTTCCATCAGCCTCTCCTCGTAAGTCATGCGCACTAGCCCTCAAATCATTTTCATTGCCCTCTGCTAGACTGTCTCCAATTTATCCATATCCCTTCAGTATTGGAGGGGGACCAAAACTGGATGCAATACTCCAGATGTGGCCTCACCAGTGCCGAATAGAGGGGAATAATCACTTCCCTCAATCTGCTGGCAATGTTCCTATTAATACAGCCCAATATGCCGTTGGCCTTCTTGGCAACAAGGGCACACTGCTGACTCATATCCAGCTTCTCACCCACCATAATCCCTAGGTCCTTTTCTGCAGAACTGCTGCTTGGCCAATCAGTCCCCAGACTGTAGCGGTGCATGAAATTCTTCTTTCTTAAGTGAAGGAGTCTGCACTTCTCCTTGTTGAACCTTATCAGATTTCTTTTGGTCCAATCCTCCAATTTGTCTAGGTCATTCTGGACCCTATCCCTACCCTTCAGTGTATCTACCTCTCCCTCCAGCTTACTGTCATCTTCAAAGTTGCTGAGGGTGCAATTCATCCATATCACTAATAAAGATGTTGAACAAAACTGGCCCCAGGGCCACCCCCTGGGGCACTCCGCTTGATACCATCTGCCAACTACACATTGAGCCATTGATCACTACCCACTGAGCCTGACAATCTAGTCAGCTTTCTATCCACCTTATTGTCCATTCATCCAGTCCATACATCTTTAACTTGCTGGCAAGAATACTGTGGGAGACCATATCAAAAGCTCTGCAAAAGTCAAGATATATCACAGCCACTGCTTTCCCCATATCCACATAATCAGTTATCTCATCACAGAAGGCAATCAGGTTGGTCAAGCATGGCTTGCCCTTGGTGAATCCATGTTGACTGTTCCTGATCACCTTCCTCTCCTCCAAGTGCTTCAAAATGGATTCCTTGAGGACCTCCTCCATGATTTTGCCTGGGACTGAAGTGAAGTTAAGTGATCTGTAGTTTCCTGGGTTCTCTTTCTTCCCTTTTTAAAATATGGGAACTATATTTGCCTTTTCCCAATCATCCGGGACCTCCCCCGATTGCCACACATTTTCAAAGATAATGGCCAATGGCTCTGCAATCACATCAGCCAACTCCCTCAGCTCCCTTGGATGCATTAGATCTCAACTCATGCACTTGAGCATGCACATCCTTCTTTTCTAAATAGCCCTTAACTGTTCTTTCACCACTGAGAACTGCTCACCACAATCCACACCCCTGAGCGAAGTAGTTATACTGACCTAACCCATGGTGTAGATAGCACTATGTAGACAGTAGGGCTTCTCCCATTGACAAAACTACTTCTTCTTGGGAAGGTGGAGTACCTACACTGATGGGAGAAGTTCTACCGTTGGCATAGGTAGCATCTTCTCTAAGCGCTACAGCAGTGCTTAGAGAAGTGTAAAAAAGCCCAGACAGACAGATCTCTTTGGCTTGGGTAAATAAAGCTTGTCCATCCACAGCCTCCCATCTCCTTCTAGGGTTTTTCATGAGCGCTCCTCCTCCTGTTTCAATCTACGCCCACGTCCAGACTACCCCACCGTATCGGCGGGTTAAAATCGATTGCTCGGGGATCGATATATCGCGTCTAGTCTAGACGCGATATATCGATCCCCGAGCGCGCTTACATAGATTCCGGAACTCCATCAACCCGAACGGAGTTCCAGAATCGACACGGAGAGCCGCGGACATCGATCCCGCGCCGTCTGGACAGGTGAGTAATTCGATCTTAGATATTCGACTTCAGCTACGTTATTCACGTAGCTGAAGTTGCGTATCTAAGATCGATTTTCCTCCCCTAGTCTGGACGAGGCCTACGTCAGCCATAGCTGGTAAATACCAAATATGACCTGGACAGTTGCAGAGACTGACTGATCATGTTACTTAGTAACCCAAAAATTTAGCAACTACTGATTTCAGTTTTGCCTCATCTATGCTCCTAACATGCTGCTGGGGACCATCTGTTATACAATACACCACATGTCCCTGTTATATGAGCTTTTTATTTAATAAAATTAATTTATGAAAGCTTTTCTTTCTCCACTTCCCATTCAGTGCTGCAAAATGGTATATAAAATAATCAAAGGGAAGTATATGAAAGGTAAGGGCTTTTTTTCTCCAACTAAATTGTGAAATGATGCTTTAATTTTATGCAAAGAGACAGTGAGCAATTAACATTTAAAAAGATAATTAAATTCAACAATGGGGGGAAAATGCCATTTGCCACAGTAAAGTACCATAATGGTTAATCAAAACTGTTGCTGCCAGTTTCAGAGAAGTGTTGTTTAACAAGGTCCTAGCACAGGCTTTATGCTTCTGTTTTAAAATGCAAGATGTTTTATCATTAAAGAACTACAGGTTAAGACAAATGGGATCATATTACATTGTCCTTTAATTTTAGAGTAGGTAACAAAATAAATGTGATGTCTCCATGGTTTCTTGTTAGCCTTGGCAAAAAGGAGGTGCACTGGAAGGAAGATGTGTTACAGACCATCCCTTAATCAGCCCCTTGCCGGCTTATCAATCTTTTAAATTTATTTTTCAATGCACTCATCACAATAAAGTACTGGGAAATCCAATGTTTTTTATCACTCAAGAAGAAAAACACACACCTACACCCTCAGATGTTTGCAAAGTACTGAGAGCAATGGTTTCTTCCACTTGTTTAATGGGAAATTTTATAGCTGTAGCTAAAAGAAAGGAAAAAGATGGATTTTGTCAGCTAAGTCTTGCTCTTGTTTCCAACACACATATTACCAAAAGAAATAAACAAACAAACAAACAAAAACCTGTTAAATAAACTAAAACAAAACACCAGTAAGTGCACATTGGAGAAATTCAAATGATGTTCTGTATCCAAACTGTGCAGCTGGCTTCTAATAAGCCTCAAGCAATATTCCATATCTGTACACCAACAAATGTTGATGGTGTTTATCTCTATAACAGACTCATCCTGGAAACCTGAACAGCCTGGATATTGAGGCAATTCAGAATTAGACCCTGTTCTCAAGGTAAACTTTGAAGTTCTGAACCATCTGCAGTTTTTAATATTTAAGGTTTTATCGTTGCTACATGCCTGGAGAATACAAATAAAAAGCACATGATATTCTAGCAGTTATGGTGCTGCAAGCATATTTTTATGGAATGTAACATAAAATTCAAGACTCCTGTATGCCTGAAAGTTTATTGTTAATTTAGAGCAATGAATGAACAGGAACTATAGCACAATTGATCTGTTTTGTTATGTTTTTCCTTCACATAATTTTATCAGACAGGAAAAAAAATCTTTCTTTTCTATGTATATTTGTGTCTGTCTGTCTCTCTGTCTGTCTTTAGGGATAAGGCCAGAGTAGGGGAAGAGGGGACTCTTTAAAGTTTTGATGACATAGTGTTGCTTTATGGATAATAGTCTGATATGCAATGCTGTCTCTTTGATAACTGGGTGCAAAAAACTCTAACTAAACATTTTCCATTTTAAAACTATGACAGGATGGACAAGGAACTTATTCTCTATAATGTGAGTGGTGAAAATGGTATGTATGTACTAAGGTGTTATGTTCTTATCCCAGTATTTTTAGCCGTCCATATGCAGTAACTCCTTAAAGTGACTGGAAAAACTAAAATTTGTTTTAAAATTGCTTCAGAGCTAGAGAAACCTATTTATTAAACATTTCTTTCTTTCTTATTTAAAAAAAAAATTACCTCCTGCTATTGTAGAAATGGTCTTAGGCTGCTACAAATGATCTGAGGCCAATGGTTTGTTGTTGTCATTTCTTTTAAATATTGTGACTACTAGTGATCAATAAGATATTTATTTATACATTAAAATAAAGTTTACATTTGCAAATATCATTCAGGGTTGAATGAAATGTTCTGTCTCCAGACAGCCAGAAGAACCAACCCCTAAGATAAAAAATCAGGGGTGGGAAAAGATCTGACCCTTTTTCCATTTAAAGTGTGAGGAAGGATGGGTGCTGAAATTAAAATACTGGCATGGGAACTCAGAAGTCCTGAGTTCACTTTCTGTCTGTGGGTATGTCGAGAGTGGAGATGGAAGTGTAATTTCAAGCTCAAATAGACATACCCACATTAGCACTGATGAAGCTAGCATGCTAAAAATAGAAGTATTGCCATGGCAACGGGGGGGCAAGCCACCTAATACATGCTATCATCTCTGATGGGATTGTTATTGGGTCAGCCAGTCCCTCTTGCTTCTTGTGCCACTGCAACTACACTTCTATTTTTAGGATGGTAGCTCAATCAGAGCTAGTATGGCTATATCTACTTGAGTTGGAAAATACACCTCCAGCTCCACCAAAAACATACCCCAAAACAGACTTCCTTTATGACCTTGGATAAATACTTAATCGGTATGTCTCTTGTCCCTCTTTGCAATATGAGGATAATAATATTCCTTTCTCCTATACTTTGTCTGTTTTGTTCAGTGAGATTGTAAGCTGTTGGGGACAGAGATTATCTCCTACTATCTTTGTACAACATCGGTCACATTAGGGGTGCAATCTCTGTTGGGGACCCAAGCATTATTATAGTACAAAGAATAAAATGAAAAATAAAATCAGAATCTTTTTTATTTTCTGTATTTAAAGCAATTTATAATCTAGAGCCACAAAAATGTTAAATGTTACCAGAACAATAATTCCACAATGTACAAGAAGCATCAACATTTGCAATCAAACAGCAACACTCAGAAAAGATTGGGCCCAAAGAGTACAACACTACAACTAGCTACTACAAGAAGTCTGGGCCCCACTCAGCTCCATTATGTAATTTAGGTGAGCCCCTTTCTCATCAATAATTCCATATCTTCCATTTCCTCCACAGTTGCACTGTGTTTGTATTGTTGTACGGATCCTGGGTGTCTGAGAGCACTCAGAAATTCGTGTGTTTGCAAAAGCACTATGTAAAGTTAAAGTGCTATACGCACATTTTGGAAATACAAAGTACAGTAGCAGTGATTTTTTAAAAAAATGCTTAAGAAAAATATTGCATATGCTTTATAGTTTAATTTACCTTACAAAACTATAGAAAATGGTATACTAAAAGACTTCTTCTAACTGGAAATACAGAGATATTTTTAGTCAGATTTTCACATGCTGGCCTCTATTTTTATACTTGCCAAGGTTAGATTTCTGTGTATGCAACTACAGGTGAAAATGAGGTAGTTACAGTGAACTCCCTTAAAAATAATTACTACTGCTGTTAACTGTGTTTATGGTAAATTGGGGAATTATTATAAATATTATTTGCACAGTACAGCACCCTGTTACAATCCACTTTAAGAAAATCCACAGCAAATTCAGTCGTTCAGCCTAACTGTTAAAATAAAACAAGCAAAATATCCAAAAGACAAACAAACCAAATTAATTATTCTAGTTTGAGCTGGTGAACACTTGACTTGCTGTTTCATGTAGATCACAAGGTACTTAATCAGTTATTTTTGTCATATGCCAAAGCATCAAATGATTTAATAGTTTTGAAAAATGAAATCTTATGATTGATGGTTTGTTTCATTAATGCATATTATGGTAAATTAATAATCAAATGCAACAAGAATGTAAAATTGATGGCCAAGATTTTCAAAAATTTCAAAAACGTGGCGATAAAGATTTTTTAAGTCTTATACCACACATTTTTCCTTGTGTGTCTGATCCTGCACTCCTTACTTAGGCAAAACTACCACTGATGTCAGTAGAGACTGAAGCACTTGATTCCTATTTACAACTGAGTTTTGTTTGAACATGGTTGTAAGGAGTAAGTTTCATTCATTCACTAATTATATTTTTTCCTTTTTTATTCCTGCAAGACTCTCTGGTTCCAAGAATGTTAACTGTCATCCCAAGAACTTTTACAAACAAACAGACTAGGATTGAAATACTCACATCTGACTTTAAAGACAGAAAGCATGAGATGAAATATTAACAACTGTTCCCAGCAGCATCCACAGGCTTATTCCAGAGGCATAACTAATAGTTGTCCATGTTTTAATAAAAGTTTATGCTGCAAGGATTGTGGAAAACTGATCATAAGAATATAAGAATGGCCGTACTGGGTCAGACCAAAGGTCCGTCTAACCCAGTATCCTGTCTACCAACAGTGGCCAATGCCAGGTGCCCCAGAGGGAGTGAACCTAACAGGTAATGATCAAGTGATCTCTCTCCTGCCATCCATCTCCACCCTCTGATAAACAGAGGCTAGGGACACCATTCCTTACCCATCCTGGCTAATAGCCATTAATGAATTTAATCTCCATAAATTTATCTAGTTCTCTTTTAAATACTGTTATAGTCCTAGCCTTCACAACCTCCTTAGGCAAGGAGTTCCACAAGTTGACTGTGCGCTATGTGAAGAAGAACTTCCTTTTATTTGTTTTAAACCTGCTGTCCATTAATTTCATTTGGTGGCCCCTAGTTCTTGTACTATGGGAACAAGTAAATAACTTTTCCTTATCTACTTTCTCCACGTCACTCATGATTTTATACACCTCTATCATATCCCCCCTTAGTCTCCTCTTTTCAAGCTGAAAAGTCCTAGCCTCTTTCATCTCTCCTCATTTGGGACCCATTCCAAACCCCTAATCATTTTAGTTGCCTTTCTCTGAACCTTTTCTAATGCCAGCATATCTTTTTTGAGATGAGGACACCACGTCTGTGTGCAGTATTCAACATGCGGGCATACCATCGATTTATATAAGGGCAATAAAATATTCTTCATCTTATTCTCTATCCCCTTTTTAATGATTCTTAGCATCCTGTTTGCTTTTTTGACTGCCTCTACACACTGCATGGACATCTTCAGAGGACTATCCACGATGACTCCAAGATCTTTTTCCTGATTCATTGTAGCTAAATTAGCCCTCCTCATATTGTATGTATAGTTAGGGTTATTTTTTTCCAAAAATGAATTTACATTTATCCACATAAAATTTCATTTGCCATTTTTTTGCCCAATCAGTTACTTTTGTGAGATGTTTTTGAAGCTCTACATAGTCTGCTTTGGTCTTAACTATCTTAAGCAGCTTAGTATCATCTGCAAACTTTGCCACCTTACTTTTTGCCCCTTTCTCCAGATCATTTATGAATAATTTGAATAGGATTGGGCCTAGGACTGACCCTTCGGGAACACCACTAGTTACCCCTCTCCATTCTGAGAATTTACCATTTATTCATACCCTTCAACAGACAACCTGTTGCAGCACAACAGTATCCTTTATTTCTCTGAGCATTTATTGAAGTAAGATTTTTGTTGTTTAACAAACTATATTATTGTCTAGTACACAGAAAAATGTAATTTAAGATATGTCTTTTCCTATCAGCTGTTTCTCTTTATCAACTCAACAGACTATTTTATTTTCCTTCTAGTTGCACTGTGAATGCATTATTTTATCAGATATTCTTTTAAAATGTCTTCAGTGAACTTCTGTAATATATTGAGTTAAAAGTAAGTATTGGTGCATTAAAAGAACTAATATAAAAATGTCTCTGACTTCAAATAAGATACCAAATTCTCATATTGTAAGTACAAGGAACACCTTAACACCAGAACAGAGAGAATCAGTTACATTTTTCTCTCACATTGATGCTGCTTCACTAAAGTCAAGAATTTGACACAGTAAATAAACCATAAACAACATATTGTGCTGTAACTAAGGACAAACACATTTAGGTGCTAATTTATATGCTAAGGCTTGACCCTGCAAATATTTGCGTGTGACTAATTTTAGTGTGTATGAATTTATTCAGATTCATAAATGTTTGCAAGAAGATAGAAAAATAAGGGAACAAATCCTGAAATATTATCCCACTAATGAGTCCAAACTAATGGATTACATCACAGGATCAGGGCCAAGATTTGGAGCTTAATAGCTACTCAGACAAATATTGAGATCAAATGTGATACACATTTGAAATATTTTCATTCTCAATGGAAATTAAAGAGGCAGACATGCAAGTCATGTTTGTATGAAATCAATGATAGAAATGAATAAAAAAATTTAATACACTTTTGACATGATTAAAATTGGATTAAGAGTAATAATGTGCATTTTGTCACAGGAAACAATAAGCTTGGAGATCTGTATCATTCTAGAAGGCTTGCTACACTATGGAGTTATACAGTCAGGAGTAGCGGGGAAGCAGCACTGGGAATGGATACATGTGCACATTTAGCAGAAAATAACTTGCCAATGCTATTGATTGAATGTAAATTTTGCATTATGGGAAGGAGGTGAGATATTCCAACACCACCCCAAACTGGCTTCTGGACATTTGCCCATGTGTAATCGAACTCTGATTCCAAAAAGCCATTCCAAAGTTTTATTTCCAAAGCAAATGATGACACTTCTGTCTTTCATTGCTGAAAAGTCCAAAAGTGAAAAACAGAACACATAAATAATGCTGTTGAACAAAACAAGAAAAATAAACAATGTGAAAAGAAAAAAAAATATGGAAGCATGCTCAGAAACATCCTCATTAGGTGACAAAGAAAATGTCTTCCTTAAGCCACATGCATCGGATGTGACAGATTAATGAAGGGAAGACATCAGCTTTAGATGACCTTAACCTCAAATATCTGTGCTGCCAATATTACTGGTAGTTGTCATGATTCATGTTTACAACTGCCAACTACCTCCCAATGGTCCAGTATAAATGTTATGAACGGAGGAGGAATTAGGGAAGAAGTGCTTACTGAAAACCTAATTAACCCCCTAATGCATTTAAGGTGAGCTTGTTGTTCCTTAAATGTCTGAATATGCATAATAACAACAGCCCTTTGAGTGGAAAATTCAGTATTCATTTTAGGAAATTCACTCCTAATACATACCACTGGGATGCTTTAAACATTTATTTTGCTGTTTGCAAGTGTTTTGAAGGACATAAAGAAACTTGTTAAGTCCCCCTCCTACAATTCCTTTCCCACTCCTCACTCATAGACTAAGGGCTTGATCCAAAGCCCACTGAAGTCAGTGGAAGTCTTTCCACTGACTTCAATAAGCTTCAAATTATGCCAAAAGTTCTAACTCCTAAACTGTGAAAAAATCTTTAGTGAATGAAATTTGTCCAGGATTTGGGAAGAACCAAATCTTCCCCAGAGGCTGTGGAACATTACAACCATTCCTGCAACCTTTGGGATGTATGTGTCCATATTCCCCGTGTTCTTCTCCTTCTTTGGAGATTTTGGTTAGTGATTCCATGAGGCAGAGAGGAGGAAGAATTGTATTCTCTAAGCAATAGAACCATGCCAGTCCTACAACTTTTTAAGTCTTTCTTGGTCTTTGTGCAGGCCACAGGATTTGAAACTAGAGATTCATTTTAGCACTATTGTCTATTTCAGCAGAATCAAGTTAAAGTTTATTTTAAAGCCTGATTTGGGCAACTTATTCCAAATGAATTGGTAAACTGAAAAGCTAATGAACTACATTGCTGCATAAGGAAATACACCCTCCTGCCTTTTCGTCAGGCATAATCACAGTCAGGGCCTATTCCAAAGCCCATTTGAGTCAATGAAATACATCCGTTGATTTTGGATTAGAGAGTTGCTAACCTCTAAGAGTACATGGAAGAGTGAGGTCAAGGCTGTGATCCTGTTTCTATCTCCACACTAAGTGTCAGAGATGACTCCACAGGTATGCGCGGACATCCTTCCAAAAACTGCAGCAGTGGCCCCAGAGTTATACTCCCCCTGTACTTCTGGAAGCATTGTGTCTGCCTGCTGGATCTCCCATTGGGATGGTGCATTTCCACAGCCCTCCATATGAGGGTTGTGGCTTACAGCCCATTACATGCCATGAAAAGATGATATTCTACACTTTCGAGATACTAAATAATATCAGAGACAGATTGGCCCTGAAATGCCAAACCAGTTGATATATTACTTAACAATGGTGGAAGAACTTGCCGCATACATTTATACTGCTTTGCCTGTTATTAACATTCAAGGTGGTTTAGACAATATCTTGTATTGAACCAGCCTCTTTTGGTGAAAGAGATGAAGTGAAAGCTTGTCTTCTTCACCAACAGAAGTTGGTCCAATAAAACATATTACCTCACCCAAATTATTTCTCTAATATCCTGGGACCAGGATGGCTACAACATGCTAAAATCAACATGTATAAGCAGAGGAAAGTCAGGGGGCAGTAAAAGTAATGCAATGCCTAATACTAGCATGATAAATAGAGTCTGAAATAAAACATACTACCCACATGCTCTGGGTTTAGCTGATCGCCATATTTGGGGTCGGGAAGGAATTTACCTCCAGGACAGATTGGCAGAGGCCCTGGAGTTTTTTCGCCTTCCTCTGCAGCGTGGGGCATGGGTCAATTGCTGGTGGATTCTCTGCAGCTTGAGGTCTTCAAACCACAATCTGAAGACTTCAATAACTCGAACATAAGTTAGGGGTTTGTTATAGAAGTGGATGGGTAGGGTTCTGTGGCCTGCTTTGTGCAGGAGGTCAGACTAGATGATCACATTGGTCCCTTCTGACCCTAAAGTCTATGAGTCTATGAGTCTAGGCAGGGTTGCGAATCATTGCAGTTTCCTGTTGCCTGGTAATTTCATTGTGACTTATCTGTCTGAAAAGAATATTAAAAAGGCCCGAAAACACATTCCCTACATCTGTTCACATAGAGCCAAATTCCAACTCTGTATAAACCTGAGAGGAGCTCCCATTAACTTCAATAGGAAATCATGGCACACATTTGATGAAATCATTTAGCCATGTGGCATAAACAAAACATATGAGAAAAAAAGTTTAGAGACATACCCGCTTGCTTTTTTAGAAATAGCTGCTTAGAAAAACAGCCTTTGGGTCTGATCCTGCAGTCCCCCCACTGAAAGTCTCATGAGTTTTTATCTGAGTAAAGCCTGTGTGGGACATTTTCAAAGGCAAGGTACATAAGGGAAGTTAGGCAGGCACCTACATTTCATTTGTGCTTTTGAAAATTTCTCCCTGTAAGAACAAGCTCTTCACTGTCTTGTTTTACAGATCTTAAGACTTAAAAATCTTACTGTCCATGTGTGAAAGAGACAAATTAAGATGCTTATAACATTAAAACTACTCAATTGATTTACCTCAACTTGGCTTGATTTTTAAGGTTCTTTCATAGTACAGTTAAAACAGAATGCTGACTGCTCCAAGCATTGTATTACCTTAGTGGCATCCTTAACATGAAAGCTCAGTACAGTGGCTTCATTTAGAGGCATTTTCAAAAAGCTTTGTGGCATCAATTGCAGCCTTGCTCCAGATCAAAACAACTAAAACTTAAGATCTGCTAAGCAAATATTCTGCATTTCTTCATTTTCCCCCATTCATTTCCCATCCTGCCTTTAAAATAGGTATATTAAGTGCAAAAGAATTTTAAAAAAAGGTCACCCTTTGAGTTTGAGAAATCAAACACTTGGAAGTCTCCTAATTGCAAAAACTAAGGTTCCTTCTTCAGTATTAACTTGGCAATGTTGCATAAAAATAGTTCTCCTATTGTTTTCCTTGATAAACTTTAAATTCAGGGACAATATTGAAGAGGCTGTCTTTTGTGGTGCCTTGGCAAAAAGCAGTGAAATCACACTTGAAGAGCCGATCCTTTAAGTGTTGGAATTTCTGGTGTTTAGCGCATAGTTTACGAAACATACCTAATGCATTGACACAAGAATTTGTCAAAAGAGAGCAAACAATTTAATCTAAAATCACTGTTATTACTCTGAGAAATTTCAGCCATCACTTTCTGACATTTTTGCATTTAATAGGTAATATGGGGAAAACATTACATTTGGAGGTTTTTTCCTCCTTTAAATACATTTGTTCTTTGTTCTATATTAGAACACCCTATTAGTAGAGATACTTGTCTGAAGCAAACTGTAATTGTAAAGTTATAAATAAAAAGTAGGACACAACATATGAATACAATGTATAATATCAGTATGTGTCCTTGAAGGGAGTAAAATATCACTGGAAGTATAAATACATCCTAAAAGAATGCATTATACATTTGTAATCAAAACACTTCTGTAGTCAGCTTCCTTATTAATTAAGCAAGGCTAAAGCTCTAAATAAGAAAATGCTCATAATATTTCAACAATATTAAGCTATTTTTAAAAATGCTAACAAGAGCCATAAAAATTACTTGACATGCTGGGTCACTTAGTGCCAGATTTTTAAAGGTATTTTAAATCCCACTGGATGCTTATCTTCAACTTTAGGTGTATCAATATATTTTAAAATCTGGCCCTTAACCTATATTTCCATAAACAACATGAGAGTTGAAGTGGGCAACTTCTGGGATCTTACAGATGGGCTATGAATTGGAATCCAATCTACAGCACACACAAATTAGAAATTTAATTAAAATATTGTATACACATCCTATATTTTTCTTCAGAAATCTCGTAGCTTAAAAAATAGGACAATTGATGGATTTTGAATAACTTTTTAATTTGAATTGATTGAGTACATTTCTTTGAGGAGTTTTATAAATTGTGGTTTCAGTGCTTGAAGGTGATACTTGACTTGGACTCCTCACAAGGAAAATACATAGTAATTGCATTAAGGAGGCAAAAATGCAGAATGACAATTTCTTACCAAAATGGGTAGCAGACATTTTGCAACACACTAGAAAGTAAGGGGAAGATCAGGAAAGAGGAAGGTTCTTTCTTAGAAGAGGAGGAAATCTTAGAGGATTCCATAGTGGATGGAGTACTGAACTTAAAACCTCTGCCTCAAGCTTTAGCATAAAAGAACAAGTCAATCACCTTTGTGACTATTGTACCTCTGGACTAATGTTAGATAAGCAACTTTTTACAATATACTCAGACAAAGTAGGACATATTCAAATCAGTTTGACCTAACGATATATATCTATTTGACTGGACTGTGGAAGCAGGAAAGCCAGTAGCTACCATTTTCAGCTCATTTTGAAATATCCAGCTTTCAACTTACCCAGAACAAAATTACCCGCTGCTGGCCCTTGGATTAAGTTATCTACAGCTGGCCTAGACTGACCTTTCCCAGAGGTATAGTGATATGGCATTCAGTGTCACAGGATGAGCATTTCTCAGGGGCTTCCTAACATGGAGATGAAATTTTCTCCAAGCAGACTTTTTACTCCATTCCTGTCCACAAAAGAGAGGAAGGGAAGACCTTAAAGGCTGAGGGTACTCCGGCCCACATCCACAAAAGAATGTAGGTTCCTAACTCCCACTTTGGGTGCCTAAATCTAAACCCCCTCCTCAAAATCGCTGCTAAGCTGACACTTTACCCTGGAGCTGCCTAAATTTCCACCATTAAAGTCCTCTAGGCATCTTAGTTTCTGCCACTGGTTTCTGTGCACTGCTGCCTTAGTTGAAATGCCCAAGTGCCTCTCTCGTACCTAAGTCTGTGATCTTCATACCATGTGAAAATAGGTTTTGTTCTGCCAATTTCACCTGTGGAGGCCACAGGGAGGCATATCCTTTCACTTGGGGATTCACAGCTGTGAGCTCTCCCCTGGAGTTAGGCATCTAAATAAGGTTAGTCCCAGGAGGTTCGAATCCCTCCTCTGTCTGATGTGGAGCAGGAACTTCCACCTCATAGGTAACTGCCCTCGCCACAAGGCTATAGAGTCACTCTCCCTCTGTGACTGGACCAATGAATATTTTATTATTTTAAGCACAGTGAAACAGCTTTAACTATTAATCGATATTCATAAATGGCCAAAATGGATTTAAAAATCTGAGAGCTGGTTCTGTTAAATTCCTTATCCAGAGCCAATCTGACAAAAGTGAATATTGATTCATAGTCATCCCTTTTTCTCATTGTTAATAAATTCTTTCTAATAAACAGAAGATCAAATAAACAAGATTATTTGACTGCTTCTTCACTGTTCTCTGCTTAATAAAACAAGTGAATCAAAGTGAACAGCAATCATGCATCTAAAAGATACAGAGCCATCCTCAAAGCTTATTACTTCTTTAGATACCCAGAATTCTAATTAGAACTTTGCAAAGCAATAACAAAGATAGGCAACTTGATTCTGAACTAATAATTCTGAGCTCAGTGCAAACCGGAAAGCCCTTGTGTTAGTAAAATCATACAAGACACCTGTTTTATATAACACACATCAAAAGCAAACCCAAAGGAAAATAAAATTTTAATACAATCATTATTAAATGCTTATTAGCCATAGCTCAAAATATCCAGAAATGTATTGTAGTAGGGAAACAACTATCTCCCAGACACACAAAACCTTTCCATTTTGATGATTAAAAATTTGGTTGTCAATAAGCTTCAGGCCCAAGGTAGCAAGTGTTATTACTGTACTTATAAAGTAATGAAAGAATATTTCTTATCATTCAGTTTTCCTATTTATAAGTTAACATGCACTCCAGTTCATCTATCTGTTTGAAATTAAATTCTTATATTAAATACTTTATAGCTTTTTTCATTCTCCTGGAGATAACAAAATTACAACTGGGGGAAGTCATTAAAATATTCAAAACACTAGATTCAAATGAAGAAAGTTTGGAATATTCCATTAATATTCTTAAAACAAACAGCTTTGAGTTGGGCAAGCCACTGTGCCTTTCTGTGACTTAGATTCCCCATCCAGAAAATGGAGATAATGATATTTATCTCCTATGTAAAGAACTCTAAGACCTACAGACAGAAAATTTTCTTTATACAAGGCAACTATTATTATGACACCCAAACCCCTCAAGTTCCCAAAACCACAATGTGGGACACAGACCCACTCCCAATCTCAAAAAAAAAAAATGGGGGCAATAAGCAGTAATGGGTGGGATTCACGAGGGGAACTAAGTCCAACATTTAGGCACTAATGGTATTCACCAAACTCTTGCTTAGCTGCTGCCTAATGCTGTAGCTGCTCAAAATCCTGAGGTACCTAAGTTTCAGTTGCTAAAGTGCCCAAGATATCTAGGCATGTGCACAACCACCTAACTTTTGACACTCCCCAGCAGCTCAGTACCTAACTCACACTTCAGACCCAGCAAGATTCATAAAAAATAGTTACTTATCTTTCTGTAACTGCTGTTCTTCAAGACATATTGCATATATCTACCACTTTGTAGCTGTGTGCATGTCTTTTGCACTGGTGCTGGAGATATTTCCCTCACAGTACTCATGTGGGTGGCCATGCAAGAGAACTGGTTTCCCTCATGCTCTGTGCCAAGGGTATAAGGAGTGGAACCATCCAGTTTAACCTTCTGGTCATTCATGCCAGAATCTAGATGATAGACTTTGATGCATTGGGGACAGAGTATGGGTCGTGTAATGGATATATACAACACATCTTGAAGAACAACTGTTATGAGGTGGTGAGTAACTGATTTTTCTTCAAATGATGGCATATGTCCATGACACTGTAGGTGAGTCCAAAGCTGTTTTGGTATAGGTGGAGCTAAGAGTCCCATCAGAAGAAGGTCTCTGCAGGACCCCACATTCGCCTTCTCCCTTAATGACATAGAAATAGCATAATGTGGCACTAGATAGAGACCTTTCCTTTTCCCTTCCTCCCATCCCCCCACCAACTGCCATTCTGCAGAAACCTGATTGGCTGGGCGGTGGGATAAGCATGCTAATCCAAAAATCCAAAACAAAGACACAGAATTAACTTCAGACCACCTGGGAGGATCTAAACCAATGAACAGATGGGGAGGCAAACTGGGGAGATTTGGAGAGGGTACAAAGAAAGACCTACAGAAGCAGCTGTATTAGGGCAGACAGACACCAGATAGCAGGAGTGCAGAGTCTGAACTAGAGCCGCTTGGAGGAGAGTCAGATGCTGCATTGGTGCTTGTAAAAGGGGACTTTTATACACACAGCCTGGAGCTAACAGGACAACTGAGACCACACAGCAAGACCCATCAATAAGAGTTGGCAATGCACACCAGCACCAGAGTGCATGGATAGGTTGGCCTGACCTGAGAGGGATTTGCATTGGTGTGGTACAGAGAGTTGGTGTCTGTCTAGCTAGGCATTGGGAAGGCTGTGTGCTGTACACTGTGCAGGGACAAGGGAGTCTGGGTAACTCTTGCTAGAGTTCCTGATTTAGTTCTACTCCTGGCTTGCCTGACTTAGATAAAAATATTTTTCTGTTGTTAAGTGTGGTTCTTGTTCAGTTAACTCCAACCTCCTAGGAGGAAGGGGGATGGTGTTTGTGCAGTTGCACATGGCTGGAACCTGGGATCCTTTCCCCAACCCTTCAAATCCTCCACCTAACACATAGTCTCCAGAAAACATATGAAATGAGGATCACATCACTGCTCTACAGATGTTCATGATAGGGACATTACCCACAAATGCCAGGAGGATGTGTGCCCTAGTTGAATGCAAGGGGAGTAACGCCCTTGGCAACACAGCACATAAGAATGTAATCTGTCCAGACAGTCATTGGGCTGTAACAGGATGACCTCTCATTCATTCTGCATAAGACCCAAAAAGCTTGGAAAAAGCCTGAAAAGGTTTTGTTCTACCTCGGGGAAAGGGTAGGGCATCTTTGTGTGAGCATGTGGTTTTAGGGGAAAAAAAGTACATATACTGAGTGACTGAGGTGGAAATCAGATATTACTTTGGACATAAACTTAGATTGCAGCCTAAACTGCACCTTGTCGACTATGGGGAAGCCAGGGCACACATATGGTCACCACTCCAGGTAACTGTAGGGAAAATTTTCTGGCACCAGAGTTCATGAGACACACATAACTAGGATATATTTTTTTTAACTAAAGTATACTTTTTTGCTCTACAAAACACATTTAGTTTAATAGGCATTAATAGCTATTACTGGGCCAGACTCAAAAGAGTTGATGGAGGGTGGGGTAAGTTACAATTTGCTATGCATGCTACAGCACTGTCACCCAGATGCTGTTTTGAATGTAGTTTTGTCACCTCCACCCCTTGATGTTTCTACCTGTGGGAAGCAGCTTTAATTTCTTCCAGGTTTCTGTTGGACTTCTATCAGGAAAGCAATTGTTATTCTATCACTTTCAAATCAAGACTTCCCCACAGCTTCCTGCCACCAGATGGCCCATCATGGGTTTTGAGGAATGCAGAATGAACACAATTTATTCTCATACTACATATTTAAGAAGGCTGGAAGTCAAGACTCTGGTTTCTTTGGGAACAGTGAAGGCAGTAGTTATTACAAAAGGACAGTAAGAGAGGAAAACTCCTAGAGTACAATTCCTATAACCCCCCCTGACATTTCCTTAGCCATTGTGCTAATATCTTGTGGAGCATTCTCTGCCTCTGGGCTTAGTGTGGCAAACACCTCAGAAAGCTCTTCTTAGTTATCACTTCCCTGTCAGATCCAGAGGATTTGGATAATACTTGAGAAGGCACTATCCTGGATCTCTCGTGAAAATATGAGATAGGAGAAATAACCACCCCCCCCCAACACTCCCTAATAATCCAGGGAAGGGTCTAGCTGGTTCAATGGGCAACAGGAAGGATGGAGAGGGAGATAGAATAACATCTTTAAAACTATGTGATCTGCAGAGTGTGGCCCCTTTAAAGCTAGCTGAAGTGCACAACCATCCAGTAGCCTCTACAATCAGTGTAGATTAAGCCATCTAAATTCCAGAGTTTCACATGTATCTGTGAGAGTTATGTTTTTTAAGTGTCTATGCACTAAACAAACTTTGGGACTTCAGAACAGCTTCAGTTTGATATTTTAGAGAGAGAGAGAGAAAAAAAACTTTGTTGGCTCTTATTTATTTCACACCAGTTTAACCATTACTAAATGTTAACAGCTATATACAAATTTAATAGCTTCTATATTTTAACTTATTGTTTGTTGTCAGAAGTGTATATTTTGCACACTTATTAGTCAGCCTTATTTACTTAAAAATGATTTTACACTAGTGCTGAAATATTATTAAAGGAAGATGGTTTGATGAGGAAGATGCTATACTGAGCCCAGTTTAAAATGTCTGTAAAGACAATTTTCTAGATTAAAAGCAGAATGTAGGGTTTAATCAAATACAATTTTACCAGCACCTGTCATTAGCCATCAAAGACCAATAGATTTTTAAGTAAGGAAATTGCTCAAATGGCATCTATAACTTCTAGGAAGATTTGTCAAGAATTACTAAGGGCTAGATTGTGCCTTTAGATAAAGGGCATACTGGATAAGCTACAGCACTCCAAGAATTGTCTGCAAGGAGCAATTCTTATTATAGTCCTTTTTCAACCCTAACAGCTAGGCAAAGGGTCCTGAGGATGTTCCAGTTAGAAAGAGAAATTGATGGAGTCTGTATATTCCTTGTAAATAAATAAGATTGATATTCTTTTTGATGCAAAGTCCTGCTTCTCTGAACACAGAAGGAACTAAGAACAAAAGGAACAGTTGTTTAGCTTGTGGCCCCAAGCCTCTTTTACAGACTCAAAACCTCTATCTCTAATTTTTCTCAGAGTTGCATAGGCAACTGCTTGGCTTTTTGCCTCTTCCTTTCTCTCTGTTCTTGTCTGTTTTCAGTTTGTGCATGTTCTCTCACATAGACGTAACTTATGTAAAGCAGAAACTGGTGGCTGATCTGTGCCAGCTGACTCAGGCTCGCAGGGCTCAGGCTGTAGGGCTGCTTCATTGCTGTGTAGACTTCCAGGCTCAGGCTAGAGTCTGAATTCTGGACAGTCCCACCCTTCAAGGTTCTAGAACCTGGATCCAGCCTGAACACAGAAGACTATACAACAATTAAAGCCCAAGCCCTGTGAGTTTGAATTAGCTTGCAGGGGCCATCCAAAAGTTTTTCTTTGGTGGGTAGACATACTTATATACACCCACCTGGTCACAATACCAAGTGGAACCCTCCACTTATATGATGCTAGTTTTGGGGCACACTCTGCTAGACTTAGTGTAAGAGGCCAAACCTAAAACAATCTTAAATGAAGGGCATGTTCATATATCAGTTTGTGTGAGGTTTTAACTCAACCCATAATAAGGTTTCACTCATCTCATAACATTATATGTCAGAGGCACTGCTCTGAAGCATAATTCCAGCCCTGCTTCGCCCTTGTTCTAAAGTGGGAATAGAATTTTCCTGCTGACACACCAGTAACAAATTACAACAGCCCCATCCCAACACCAGATCAGGTGCACTAGGCAGTGAGCTGGGGAGCAGCCAGTGCTCCCCATTACTCCTCTCCAAACACCCTGGAACAATGTCTACAGCCAAGGTCCAGTTAGACTGTGCAGGGATTCTTAACACTGCTTCCCTGTGAAATCATGTAGTCCAAACTGGCTTTAATTAGCTTTCAAATCCAAGTCTATCACTACAGCTGGTTTTATCATTTTTTAAAACATGGAAATGGCTTTTTTGACAAAACAATGTTTTGCAAAAAAAATCTGTTTTTGTCAAAAATATTTTGAAGTTCATTTTTTTTAATGAAAACCTGAATTACATTTTTTGAGAAAAACAAAAATTCCTTCTTGGAAAATTTTCACAGGAAAATTTTTTTTTCTAGCTAGCTATATTATCCACTTTTAGTCATTATGAATACATGCTTTGTCTTCAAGTAATCCCATTTCTTGCCCTCTCAAAACCTGTTTCTATTGCTTTTGCCCTACTGGGATGGTGCACTCCACCCATTTTCTCTTCCTCTTCTCAATAACACAATCTTTCATCTCCCAAGCTGGTGACTCATTAATACTAAGTTCTCCTGATTACTTAGTCAATTCTAACTTATGGCTATATCTAAACAAGACACTATTTATTAAAAAATGATGAAAAATAAAAATGAGAAATAAAGAAAATGACCTGCATGCTTCTTGTACAGGTAAGAATGGTGCATAGCCTCACCAAAATGTACTAGATGTCTGAATTACAAAGGTTGAAAGCTCTACCTGTCATTGTCCTGTCTATAAGTTTTGCTTTTTCTTTTCTTTCACCTCAAATCAATGGAAAGCTGTATAGGAATAAACTGATCTCTGTTTTCTCAAAAAATCTGTGATCTCATTCTTTCAGGAGGCACAATTAAGTTGGAGATTTTATGTGTGACTTGGTTGCCTCCTAGCATAAGCTAGAACAATTGTAACTCCTGTTCTAATTTATGGCTGCATCCTGTGGTCCCCTCTGAAGACACTGAGCAACCCAGAATAGCCAAACACAGAAAGCTCCAGCCACAACTATCTATATTTAACCCAACCCATTGTTCCTCAACACATTCCTGGACCAGAAGCTTTGAGAAGAATGGGGTGTTACAGCCCTTATTTTGGCCCTACAACATCTGAGGAATAGTCCCCACTTTCACTGGAAGTTTCCCCAATAAGAATATGTGGCAGTAGAGCAAATATACAGGATTTATACCATAGCCTAAAATTTGAGATAGAGTCTCACCTTCCCAGGTGGGGCTGAACTCTTATACAGTGAAACCTATTTCTCTGTCCTTTCTGAAGTGCACAACCCATATGGTTGTCTATGGCTTCAATACATATTGGTCTTGGAAATACCTAAATATCTTTTCTTTTAGTTCCTTTTGGGGGGGGGGGTAGGTCTTTCTGCTTAGAAACTAGTATTTAATCATAACTATGTCACAATATTTTTATATTTAATTTACATCTTATGTTACAGCATGTAATGTTTCATGCATCAGCACTCAGGGGATGGCTCATTGGATATTGAGCCTTTCCTTTCCATTTTTTATTTATTTTTCTACCACTCATGAAAATACAAATTTAAACCACTTTTTTAGAAGTTATTTTTTTGTTCAAATAAGGATGCAAACATGTAAATGCACTTCTGAATTCTTGGTCATGAAATAAGGTTGGAAATCTCATACAATCAAGCTAACAGGAAATTTCTTGTACTTGGTTTCAGATGAGCAGAATATACCATAGAAAGAGATCTCTTTCATTGTACAGCAAAAGCTTTGTTACCCAGCAAGTTGGGGGTTAGTCAAAAATTCCAGTTAATTAAGAGTTATACTTACCAATGGAACACCTATTTTCAAATAACTAGAATATAATAAAATGAATAAAGTATAAAATGGTATACAGGTATTTACCAATCCAGTAGTAGTACTGCACTGCAGAGTGGTTGGTTTCCTGAAGCACTTAAGTATATTGAGGTAAAGTTTTTTAGATGGTAGGTTACCTTATGACACTACATATCACTATGGGCAGCACATGTTGTGCACCCAGATCACTAAAAATACACAACACTAAAACTATACTGAACATAATTTAATCTTTCTTTGATGATTCAGAAGGCACTTCAGGATCTTGCAGTACCTTAGGGTCAACATTATCAATATCAATTAACATTGTAGATGTAGAAGGTGTAGGAGATTGGGCTGAATCTATAATGACCCTATGACACACCCTGGAAGCTGCTTTTTTGAATAAATGCATGATATCAGCTTGCTTACTTGTTTTAGAATAATAGAAGATTAGGACTGGAAGAAACTTCAGGAGGTCATCTCATCCAACCCCCTTCTCAAAGCAGGACCAACACCAACTTAATCATCCCAGCCAGGGGTTTGTCAGGCCTTAAAAATCTCCATGGATGTAGGGTGTAATTCATCCTATTATCCAAATCATCAATAAAGATGTTGAACAAAACTGGCCCGAGGACCGACCCCTGGGGCATTCCACTTGATATCAGCTGCCAGCTAGACATTGAGCCATTGATCACTACTCATTAAGCCCAACAATCTTACAGGCTTTCTATCCACCTTATAATCCATGCATCCAATCCATACTTTTTTTAACTTGCTGGCAAGAATACTGTGGGAGATTATATCAAAAGCTTTGTTAAAGTCAAGATATATCACATCCACTGCTTTCCCCATATCCATAGAGCCAGTTATCTCAACATAGAAGGTACTCAGGCTGGTCAGGCATGACTTGTCTTTGGTGAATCCATGTTGACAGTTCCTGACCACCTTCCTCTCCTCCAAATCTTCTGCCTCTTGTACATAAAAGTAAACTGCAGAATGTGCAATTGCATAACCTCCTGGGCAATATACTAGTCCCAGTTAACAGACTGAAGATTTGTACTGAGATATAATATATCAGAAATGGTGTTAATAGAGCTTTCTGGTTGATAAAGTGCCAGATAACACAGCTTTTACTGGGGTTATATTACCTCTAGTCCCACATCGACCTTATCAAAATTAGGAATTGAAGAACTGTCAAATTATTATTGTTAAAAAGTTAATCAAATCTTTTATTTTTCAAATGTGAAACAAAAAGCATTTGGTTTAATAAAGGGGTGAGAGTTTGAGCCAATATATATTTTATATAAATCTGTTCACACAGCTTTACTTTAAACAGCTCTAGTTTATAATTCCACTTTAGCTTTGTGTTTGGAAGGATTGAGGTCTGCTGGCTGTGAATGATAAGATGCTATTTATATATTTATTTCTGAGTTCATGTAATGGATGTGAAGGATGAGCATATAGAGGCTTTGATCAACACCTCCTTATTTATTGTATGAATCCATAGAAATTGTAAATAAATAAATAAGGCCCAGCAACAAATACTTTACTTTGATGATAGCTACACATTACTTTAAGATGACTAGACTAAAGACAAATGCCATCACTATATTTCTTTATATTTATGGTAATCTCTATTTCATATATTGTATGTAATATGAGCAAAGAAACTCCAAATTATTGTATTCATTAACAAACAAAATAGATCAAATACAATTACAAGTTTACAGGCCTTAATTTCTGGACAAACTTTAATGTATCATTCAAAAACAAAATTAGGCCTTTTCAGCTTTATTATTATTATTATTATTATTATTATTATTATTATTATTATTATTATTATTATTATTATTATGTTTTTAATGCATAGAATGTCATTCTTTCAAACCACATTGCCCAGCTGTACTAAGCAAATTTAATTCTTTCATGCTACTCTTTTTGTACATTTTTTTGCAACTTGCACTCCCTCAAATTAGGAAAGTCTATAATATGTCATGTTCAGTACTTGCAGAATATTAAATGCATATTTGAGAAGCGTGTTAAGGGCGTATTTAATTTACATTCTATTTACTTACCACTTAGAAGATATTACATAATACAGTCTGTAGAGTTACCTAATGGCTTGCTACATAGAGTTCTTCACATTTAGATTTTAATGAGCTGTCCAAATACCGTACCATTGTGTTATTTACCCTTGACATAAATTCCAAGTCTCTTTATGACTTTAATGAGATGCATAGTAAAAACATCATCAATTTATATTAGATATTCCCCAGCTCCCTCTATTCTGATTCCCAAACTAAATAGCATCAGCCTCCAAGATCCCTAAATGTTAATTTTTATTGATTGCTACCATCAGGAAATTAGAAAACAATGCACTCTATGTTTCTGTGATGAAAACCATGGATGAAAATAATGACTATTTTACTGTTTTATTATGCCTGGAGTTTTCAAGAAGAGATTGCTTTATCCTCTTTGGAAACTACTGAAGGCAAACTAAGAATGGGAGAAGAAATATTAGAGCTGAACGGTAATATTCTCTAATGCTTTCACTTTGAAATTATAATATGACAGAAAATTATAATGGTTATTCATAATTCTTGAAATTCATCCAGTTGGAGAGGGTCAGGGCAGAGCTCTCCGCATATAAGCTCTACTTAAGACCTATGTAAAGGGAAAAATCCTTATTCAGATTTCCACAAGAATTGGGGTACAAAAGCCCCTTAGATGTTCATGTGGGGAACAATTCTCACCAGTCCTCTGAAAGTGCAGAAAGGGTGTAGAGCAGCTCCGGGGTACTCTGAACAATTTCTGGGGAGACAACAAAAGGGGCAGGATGCTTATACACATGAGCATATCCCCCTGAATCCTGCTGTTTTCTCTCCCAGACAGAGATCACGTGGAGGATCCTTGCATCATATGGCTGCAATAACTAATGAAGAGCTACTGTAAAAGAGTGGTTCAACAGAGTGTTGGTGGGGGCATAATACTTGATGATACTACATGATACTTTGTTATGCCTTCCCACTTCTTGCCTGGTGATCTTCAGCTTGTCTGAGAGTTCTGTTTCAGAACTGTCAGCCAGCTATGCTGTTTGCGATGTGCAGCCCCTTAAAGGATATCTGGTACTAGCTGAAATCTGCAAGACCTCCTCAACGTCATGCTCACAGACACAGAGGGAAGGGATTGCCTTCTTGCACATTACAGCTACAGAACTCTGGCTGGTTCCAAGAAACACTGCTCCCTCTTTGGAGTAGTTCTCTTTCATTCTGTATTTATAGAGCACTTGGCACAATATGGTTCTGGTTGATGACTGAGGTTCCCAGGTATTACTACTTACTAATAATAATCATAATAAACTCTGTGAATCCAATTGTCAGCCCTATGAGCGTGTTGTCACTTGTGTGGGTATCCTAGAGTGAGGTGAATTTCACCCGAAATTATCACATAATACTTGACAAGCAGCCTTACTATATATTGATACGAGATATTGAGCATCCACACATGCAACTGATAATTTAAAAGGAAAGGGAAACAATAATAATAATAAATAAAAGACACCAAATAAATCAAAAGAAACAAAACCACAAGCCCTACGCTTCAGAATTTCACCTATAATGGCCTTTTACAAGAGATAATTTTCACTATTCAAAATGGCACCGTTAAATTATCCATTGAACAATTCCAGAAAGTCTTTTAGTGTCACAACTCTTCAGTAGATTACTGAACTTCACTGTATTCGTCTGACTTTGTCTCTACTCTTTTCACATCTTTTTTCCACACTAACGATCTTTCTCACCATTTCCCAATGCCTTTAAAGAAAACGAATGATGGCTGCATTCAGCTGGCAGAAAGAAATCTGATTGGTTTAGAGTTCCTTGATTGCTTTCTACTAATCAATACTTAAATTTCAAAAATAAATATTTGTTATTGTTTCATCACATATGCTATATTCAGCTCATCTTTACTACCTCAATAATTAAAATAACGCTATGAAAGGGCTGGTCTACACTAAAAAAATTACCATGTTTGAACATAATTGTGAGGAACTGACATAATGTTGACTATAACTTGGCCATCTCGTAGACAAGAACAAATAACACAATTTTGTGATCTTATCCATCTAACATTACAAATGACTCTCACCACACCCCTCTTCTGCATCATAGCATCTGCTGTTTTCCTTTTTCCCTTTCCCACACTGGCTCTCTTCCGTTCCTCATTACCCTCACCAGGTAAAGTTCCCACCTGTGATGACTACTCTTCCCCTTTCTTCTCTAATTTTCCTCTTACCCTCACCACCACCACCAGCACAAACTTAGGTCCCACATTCTCCTCCTCACCTCTGTAGACATTTACCCTCCTATCATTCTTACCCTCTCCAGCTCTCACATCTCTCTCCACCACAGACCTTCTTGTGCCCCATTTCTTAGCTTCAGCCATCTCTTTCTCCTGTTCTCTGGAATACTCACTCTATCTCTAAAAAGATCATAGCAATCTTTGTCTTATTCTTATTTGCTCTCTCCATCTGGTTCTCACAGAGACCAGGATCCTTTTAACTGACACTGTCTCTGCAGCTGCTCTCTTTTACCCAGGCCTATCCTTCTCTTACACACCCCAGTTGCATCTAACCATAGGAGATGGTATTGAGTTTCTCTTCTACCGTTCCTGTCCCTTCCAACCTTTCTCCCTTCCCACTATTTCTCCTTTTCTGAACAGCACTATATCTGACCTCTGTCTCTTCTCTATGATGCTCTTACCTACCATCCATCCAACTCAGCCTTCCTCTTGAACTTCAACTGCCGGTTGTCTCTATTCCTTCCCTCATAATCTCCCACATTCAGCCTCAGTGACTACAGTTTCTATGTTGATGAACCATCCAACTGCTTATCTGTATGTTTCCTCACAATTCACTTGGCCTGGTCTTCACCAAGCTCTGTTCTCCCTCTGATCTCTCTGTTGCTGAGATCCTCTTCTCTGATCATTGTTTGGATTTTCAACATTGCCCATCAGCTCTCTGCACTCTTGGTCTGTCAGTTGGCCTTTCCATGATTTCCAATCCATTAGCTGTGACTACTTTTTGTCTGTTCTCAGCCCTCTCCACCCTGCCCTTCCTTCCTTTGATATGGTTGTTGATTCTCCCTATAGAATCATAGGGTTAAAAGGGACTTCAACCATCATCTAGTCTAACTCCCCACCAAGAAGCAGAATTTGTTTTGTCTAGACCATTCAAGACAGATGGCTATCCAGCCTCCTTTTGAAAACCTCCAGTGAACAAGCTTCCATAACCTCCTGAGTCTGTCTGTTGCATTATCTTACTATACTTACAGTCAGGAAGTTTTTTTCCTGAAATTTAATCTAAATCTGCTATGCTGTAGTTTGAACTCATTGCCTTTTGTCCTGCCGTCTGTGACAAAAGAGAACAATTTTTATCCATCTTTTTTATGGCAGCCTTTCAAGTATCTGAAGACCACTATCTTATCCCCCTCCTTAATCTCATGTTTCCCAAACTAAACATACCAATTTCCTTCAGACTTTGCTCATATGGCTTGCATTCCATCCCTTTGTTCACCTCTGTTGTTCACCTATGGATCTTTTCCCATTTCTCTACATTCTTTCTATACACTGGTGACCAAAATTGGACATCATACTCCAGCTCAGGTCTAACAATGCTGAGTAGAGCAGTACTATCACCAACTGTGACTTGCCTTCTATGCTTATGTTAATCCAACCTAAAATTGCATTTGCTTTTTTTGTAGCAGCATCACTTTGCTGACTCATGATGAAGTTGTGATCCACCACAATGCCCAGATCCTTCTCAGCAGTGCTGCTGCCAAACCAGTTTTCCCCCATTCTGTATTTGTACATTTAGTTTTTCTTCCCTAAGTGTAGCACCTTACATTTGAATTTCATGTTGTTGTCTATAGTCTAGTTCTCCAATTTATCAAGATCCCTCTAAATTATAGCTTTATCCTCAAAAGTATTGGCAACACCTCTCAACCAGGGCTGCCCAAAGGATTTAGGGGGCCTTGGGTCTTCAGTGTCAGAGTGAAGGACCCACCACGGAATTGCTGCTGAAGACCCAGAGTGGAAGAAGCTCTGGGTCTTTGGCAGCGAGTCCTTCACTTGCTCTGGGTGTGTTCAGTGGTGCTGAAGGACCTGCCGCTGAAGACCAGCCATAAACTCTTGTGGGGGCCCCTGAAAACTCTCGTGGGGGCTCCTGTGGGACTGGGGCAAATTGCCTCATTTGCCTTCCCCCTTCCCGTGCGGTCCTGCTTTTAACTTTGTGTCATTTAAAAATTTGCTCAGTATACTCTCTATATACCTACATCCAAGTCATTAATAAAGATGTTAAATAACACCAAACACAGAACAGATCCTTGTGGAACATCATTTGAGTCCTCCCCACAACCTGACATCATTCCATTAATAGTTAGTTTATGTCTGTGGTTGTTTAACCACTTATGTAGACACCTAATGATAGTTCTGTCAAGCCTGCACTTCTCCAGCATACTTATCAGAATGTCATGTGGGACTGTGTCAAAAGCCTTGTTGAAGTCCAGATATAATATGTTCATCACATTCTTCCTATCCACCAAATCAGCTACACTATCAAAGAAATAAATCAAGCTGATTTGTTCTTGGTAAATCCAGGCTGGCTGCTAGTGATTACCACTTCATCCTCCAGATATTCACAAACTGAATGATACCTGGGACTCTACTAGAACAATATCTACAACAAAGTCAGGATGACTGGTCTATCCTTCCCTAGCTCCTCCTTTTACTCCTTTGTAAAGATATAAACCATGTTAGCCCATCTCCAGTCTTCCAGAGCCTCTCTTCTCATCCATGAATTTGTAAATATTAAAAGTGGCTCAGCGATTTCTTCAGCTAATTCCTTCAGTACCGTCAATAGAATAGCATCTGGCCCCACTGATTTGAATTCATTCAGATTGGTCAGAAGATCTCTGATACGTTCTTTACTTACCCTGATTTGCATCTCTTCCCCTTTATTGTTTATGGTAACTTGGCTAATCATCCTATCACATTATTTTTTGTGAGAAGACTTAAGCAAAGAAGGCATTGAGCAGCTCTGCCTTCCTGTCATCCTTGTTTCACTTTCCTTCACTTTGAACTCTTTTCCCCGTTTCGTATCAAAGGTCCACCCTGCCAGACCGCAGCCCAGCATCTGCTTCTTCTACTTCTGATCTTATCCTATAGCAGAAATTCTGTGATGAGGCAAAATTTGTTCTCTCTTCCTTCAGTTCTACCTAGCTAAACAACTGTATTTCAACCTAACTGAATCCCATATTTGCAATGCCAGCCACATTTTTGCCACCTTTGACTCACTCCTGAAACCATCCCTTCCTCCACTTCTCCCTCTGCACAAGATTTCACACATTTCTTCCAAGAGGAAACTGAAAAAATACACCATTACCTCCCTCCTACCCTTCTTGTCTTACAACTCTCCGTCTTCCTTCTTTCTTGTCATACATGCAGGGCTAATTCCCCCAGTGACCCAGTCCTAATCCAGTTTAGTTTAAAGAGTGACAGGTATTTGCAGACTATATTGTGTATAGTATTGTGATGTTAATCTTAAATTATCTGCATAATATATGTTATCTAAATGTATGATGTGTACTGGATTATAACTGTAATTAAATATTTACATTTTGGAAGACATCCATTGAAGGGATAGTGACCAAGAAACAAAAGAAAATTCTGATGGCTATGTTAAATTAGTAGAATCCTGGAACAATGTAAAGGTCATTGGGAAAATAGTGGGGAAGAAATGATGTGGTAACAAAGGAAGATAAACATAATGATGTTCAGGTGATCTATTGAAAAGATGTGACACTAAAGGACTGCCTGGAATTGTTTAATGAAAAATTTAGGTGAGGATTTGGATACGAGTATATAAATGTTTTCCATTTCCTTTAGTTTATGGGAGTCCAACCAGCAAAGGATATTTGACTATTGTTGTACCTCAATACTTGTTAAAGGAGTTTTAGGTTACAGTAATTAATTTACTTCAGAAAAGATATTTAGTTTAATGCCAATTGTAAAGATAAATAAAAATAGCAGATGCTAAGAATATCCTGAGAAGAGGAAGAAGAAGGAAAAAACAACTGGGTAAGCTAAAATAGCAGGGGGATTTGTCATTCAAGATTTAGAAAAATAACTAAGGGCCATATGTTCTCCTCTATCATAAAAACTTGGAAGGAAACAAAATATTCCAAAAGCCATTCAGCTTTTTAAGCATAACCATTTTGTAGTATGATTCCTCTGCAGGAGGGGCTGAGCCTCTAAGATGTCTTTTCTTTTTCTGAGAGCTGCTGAGCAGTTTTAGCTCTCATTGAGACTATGGGAATTGAGGATGTTCAGCTACTCAATGGGCAGGGAGTAGGCAGGGATACTAGGAAGCTGTAAGGAGAATTAGCAGGATCCAGGTATCAATGCAGTTAAGGTCAGAATTTTCTACTACAGCATGGTCTCCTCTACATACCTTCTGGGAAACTTCTCATCAAGCAAAAGTAGAACAATCAACTCAAGGCTATGTTCTGCGACATCTTACATGGGAATCAGAAACTACAAAGACGTAAAAGTCAATCCCACTTCAAGCAATGTTAATTAATTCCTAGGTTTCATGAAGCATTTACTTCATGTGGAAATATATCATATAGAACAGTCTTTTCCCTTCTCAAATAGCTTGCAAAATAAGGTCTAAATTGGAAACTGTAATATTGTATTAATATAGACTTTTGCACTATATAGTATTACTTTCAATAGAATTACAAGTTGGTTGTAATAGCTCTGAAAGATACTGATTTGAATCTCACTAAGATTAAAGAAAGGAGCATATAAGCTTATCTGTCTAGGCACAGTGAGGCTGTGTATGGACACACTGACAAACTCCACTCAGAAAGCCTTTGATATTATGAGTTCATATTACAATATATGAGTTATTATAACATAGGCTTTATTAGTAACAGTGAATAGTTCTAATGTTGTGGTCATCACTCTTTTTGTATTGGGCTTCTTCATGTCATGCCTTGCTATAATTTGACAGGATGAGCTGGAATGATGTGAGAATGCAATATTATCCTGCACCATACATTACTGTTGAAATTAAGCAGCTTTCAGATTATATATTTGCTTTGCATTCAGATAGTAAGTGCTTGATTTTTAATACTTACAGGTTCACTTGCCCACCTATATTTGCATACATATTTATTGCAATTGAGCAAGCAAACTGGATGTTTGTATGTGCAGATGACTAGTTAGTTGCCTAATTGCAAGGACAAATACAGGCATGCCATGGGTCTGATCCAAAGCTCATTGAAGACAATTGGAGTATTTCCATTAATTTTATGCTAGCTTCAGGCCTTGGATTACATCTTAAATGCACATGGAAAAAGTAAGCACGTAATCCATGTCTTTCTCTTAAAAAATCAAGCCCTTGATATAGAATAAAATATAGATGTTTAGTAGCTTGATCACCAGTCACTGATGTTATATTTGGACCTTGCAGAGAATGAGATAGATATAGACAGAGCTGATAAGAACACAGCTGTCTGCTGCGCTCACTTTATTGTTCTGGATGCAAAACTGAAAACAACACAAAAGTGAGGCTTTGCACAGGGGCGGTGGGGAGTGCTCGAACACTTAAAGGGACAGGATGTCATAACTTAATGGTTATTTCCAGCTGAATCACAAGGAGTTTACATCCACAGATAAGTCTGGAGGGGCATATTTCTAATAAAAACCTTATAGGCCAACTTTCCATTGGATTGGATTAATATTCATTTTTCACTTACATAACATGACACTCATTGGCCTGATTACACTTTTGGATTAGTTTAACAAAAACAAATTCTGACATGATGTGATAAAATGGAAATTTTCTAATGTGTCTCCGACATTGCACATGAAAAAAAAATGCTGGATCATTCCCAGAAAAATGAATAGTTCATTTTTTCCCCATTACACTTTTCTACAGTTCTCTTCCTATCTAGTTACAGCATAATGAATGGATTCTTTATTTCAATACTTGGTTACTCTGTCTTTAAATGAAAGACCAATAAACTCGGTGGCACAGCTAAGAGGTCAGAGTTTGTACTGTGATATGTGCCAGAGTGTAATGGAATGTAGGAAGCAAAAAAGACTGACTGTATGTATTCTTTGGGGATTGAATTTATTAAGCCAAATTCAGTAAGGTCAGGCAGATATGAATGATGTTAGAAAACATCTTTTAAGCATATGCAGTTTTTTATGAGGTGTGCCTGGTATGTTTGCTTAATTTTACTTCTACACTTGGAGCTGTGCTGTGAGTCCCAGCTTGCACAGACAAATTTGCATCCCTATGTCTTTATTCCCCTATTACATGTAAACACACAGAAAAGGAGATGAATAAAGTAGTATATAATGCAGCTTGTAAGCAAGGTAAAATAAATTATGAACCACTTTTTCTAGAAGTATTATTCTACATATCAATATGCAACCTAACTACCACCTCCTCACAAGAAAAAAATACAACGTTTTTGAGGGCTATTAAATGCTTTGCTAATCATCAAAGTAAATCAACAGGAATTAGTTAACACAATTATTTATTATGTATAATTTACAGAACCACAGAAGTAAGAGGTGGAAAAGACAAGGTTTTCTCTGCTACATCTGTCACTCATTTTGGATATTCCCCTGATCTTGCAGAAGTCTAAAAGTGAAATCCTGGCTCCACTAAAGTCAACAAGAGCTTTGCCATTAACTCAGGGCCAGAATTTCACCCTAGGTCTTTCTCTCTTGGAGTCACTTTAACCTCTCTCTCTCTCTCTCTCTGTTTTTAGTAAATTGTCTTGGATTCCTTACTGACATTATAGGTGAAGTTTGAGGGGGAAATAAACTTTGTTTAAAACATAAGTATCTGAAGATTATGGTGAGAACTCTTGATGTGGTTTCCTTCAGTATTTAACATTTCTTGAACCAGCTGGTCCCAGAGTTGGTTTATAAGAGTAATAGGGAAGATATGGTTGGCACCATAGCACTGGCATAGAGTGCATAAACCTAGAATATGAAATCTGAATGCAAAATCAAAAAGAAAAAGATTTTCCCCAGCTGTAACAACATGCACCCCAATATATATGCAGCTTTCTGAACAAAACAAATTAGGGAAGGCTGCAGATGCAGGCTCCATTCATTCTAGGCCTACCTCATCAGAGCAAATCTGAACTACTGTGAAAACCCTAAAGCTAAAAATGGACAGCATTATGAATGTATGGGGCATCTAGGCACCCAAGGCCTTTTGCAATGATTCCCAATATGTTTGACTGCAAGCCTTTTAACTTTAGTTAATAGTGTAGAAAGATTAGTATAGGCAGTGATGTCTCACCAAAATCTAACTGAATCATCCCAAATAGGCAAAATGAAGTTAGAGACTGACCTTGGAAAAGAGGCATGCTTGTATGATTGCAAAAGAGTGGGTTATGTCCCTGCCCAGATTTGGGAGTAGTCTCTATGGAACCTTAAAAGGCCCCAAGACCTCATCTACATGAGTAGCCAGAGAAGCGCATTTCTTTTGGACTAGATATTGACAGCTCCTTGCCCCACAATCACATGGCTCAACATGATGGTGATCTATCTGTAACAATGCAGTATAATGCCATTCAGTAATATGTTGGGTGATAGGGCTGCAATGAAGTTTGACTAACATTAATCTAATAGAATTAATAGCTATTTATTTGTATTGTTTTACAGTCTGCAAACAGATAAGCATTATTTTAAGGTCGTAAAATACCTTATACTACCTAATATAAGTTATAATAATGTTCATATGAAATAATTAATTTAATACCTGTCTATGATGATTGCCATTTTGTTATGGTGATTCTAGTGCCACTTTCACTCTTTTATAGAGTAGTCATAACAAACAAAGTAAAAATAACACTAGATTTTTTTTTTGTCTTTAAATTGTTGGAAGGGAGTTTACAGCTCCCTTAGTTGTTGGTAATAGCAGCACTGAAACTTCTCCCCTACCAGATCCACCTTTTAAATAGGTCAGGGTATATTAATGAAATAGTCTGATGTGCCAAATTCTGCCCTGAATGACACCACTTACCTGTTTGAGTTTGGATTGCCAGGTTGAAGTCAGGGCAGAATATAGCCTTAAGGTCACATAGATGTTATATAGTACAGATGGTGAAGAGAAGATGCTAACTGTGCAATGTCTGAAAGAGTTTGCAAGAGGGTGAGTAGGAGCTTTTTCTCCAGGAACATTTTCTCCTTGACCAACTGTGAAGGCAAGCATTAGAACAGTTATCATGATCTGTAGGAGATATGTCATGCTCTGCTTCCTGCTTGAAGGTAAAGAATCCCTGTGCATGAAGTGCAGATTGATAGCAGGTCCTGAAAGCCTGCTATTAATCAGGTACAGCATCAGAAAGACAGAAGAGTTCTTGCATAATCAGACTGGGTAGTACCATTGCAGATGGTGTGTGTCTCAAGTGGAGACCCAGAGGGATTAGTTCTCGGCCACATTGAAAGACTGAAGAACCTCAATTTATTTCATTTATTCAAGAACAGGTGACCTGATTGCAGTTTACAAGCACCTATACGCCAAAAAGATTTCTGGTAGTAGATGGCTCTTTAATTTAAAAAAACACACACACACCTACACACACACACATACACACACAAAACAACAACCCACCACCTAAAATCCACTAGTTAGAATCTAAAGCTAAACACATTCAGACTAGAGATAGAGGGTAAATTTTTAACAGTGAGGATAAACAACAATTGGAACAACTCACCTAGGGATGTGATACATTCTCCATCACTTATACAGTTTTTATTTAATCTTTTTAAAATATATATGGCATAGTTCTAACAGAAGTTATCAGTTTGATGCAGAAACTACTGGGTTAGATTCTTTGGCCTGTGTTACAGAGGAGGTCAGACTATAGGATTATAATGGTCTCTTTTGGCCTTAACAATCTATGAATCTATGTCACATTTTAGTTTATGACATTATGTCATATATGACACAAGATAAAGTGAGTGCAATATCACAGTGAATCCAAAATCCTTTCTCTTGTATGTGTATCTCCTGTGCTCTCAGTTAGTGTTCTAAATTTCTGGAGCAGGACACAAATAGTGGAAGAAAATTCAAATCTGACTGTTTCTAAGAACCAGGGTCTGATTATTCACAAACTGCCAAACCTTAATAACTGGAACACATATATTCAATATTATTGATGTATCTCGGGGTGGATTCAGGGCTGCAGACTGTATATTTCCATTCACTGAACACACTAGGTAGAGTATATACAAGGAACACAAATTCAAATAAGTTGATTACTCTTTTTTATGTTCTTTTTAAGCACTGAAAAGCATCTTTAACATGAAAATAAGCCTTGGGGAGTTATTGTCTACTCATGACACAGTCAGAGAAGAACTGAAGCAGCAGAATTCTATGTCTGAAATTCAGCTAGATTGTCACTATATGATGTTATTTTATAGTTTCTCTGGAACAAAGAAAATCTCATTTTAATGTATGGTGATAATTTCATTTTCTGAGGTGAAAAACTAAACAAACAAACAAACAAAAACCTATTTCCTATCCAAATTGATTTTAATGAAATGGGGAAGGGGGGAGTAATTTATATTTAAATACATCTTAGCAGCCTTGCGTGTCCAGAATATGGCCTGCGGGTCTGGATCTAGATGAGTGCAACCAGCTAGAATCTGTTATTCATCTCATTTTTGTTCATATGTCATTCAAACTCTGAAGAAAGTTTTTAAGGTTAGTAATTTTTTTTTTTGCTTAATTTTCCTCATGTTTCAACAGAAAACAGAGTCCATTTGAATGGAAGTAATCTCTTCAGGTGTGATTCTTATTTACACTAAAGTCACTTTTTAAATCATTAAGGCAGTAAAAAGTAGACTTACAATAGTGTAAGTTACAATTTGCATCCACTCTAAGGTCTCTCTGCACTGCCAGAGCAGCATAAAGCAACTGTAGTGTAAATGAGACTCAGGCCTTTCAAGATGATCACAGATCTGTAGCATACGAAATATACCATGTCTAATTTTAAGCACGTCTGCAGTCTCATTAAGGTCAACGGGAATACTCACATGCTTAAACCTAGACTTTCCAGTGCGTAGGGTTAGAGACCTCTTGAGGTCCTTTCAAGATCTGTATGTTTATGATTCCATGACCTTAAACAACTTGTTGAGTTGGGACCTGAGAACTTCTGCTTCCAATGGGGGAAGGAGGGAAGCAGAGGTGATTTTTAACTATTCTTCACAAAAAGTGATTCATGCCATACTTTATCTGTATGAGGGTAAGCAAACCCTTAAAATTAAAGCCTGTTTATACTTGCTGATTTGAAGGGTCACATTTTCTCAGACCTAACGTAACCTAAAGTTAATATGCTAGACACATTCATTCATTTTTCAATGTGTGGTAAATTGCAACTCAGCAGAAATGCACACTACAGGGCCTGTTTTTCCTCTCACTTATATTGGTGTAAATCAGGAATAACTTCATTGAAGTCAACTGCTAATAGCAGACACTTTTATATGATGGGAGAGTGACATGCAAGGAGCCCAGAGGTCCAGGCAATGACAGTGAACAAATTGCCTGGGGGAGGGATTCAGGACTGGTCCCATAGTAAATTGGGATAAAAATCTCCAGCATGTATGTTTGAAAAATTAGAATCTCAAATTAAATTATATTTGAGCTCTAAAAATTATAGAAAGAATTAAATATTTTCAGTTTATCTGGTTGCCCTTTGCTGAGAGATCAGACAGACTTAAATTTCTGTCTGTGGTGGATTTACTCTCAGAAAGTATAAGCACCTTCTTTTCAATCACAAGTATCCCAAAATAATTGACATCTGACCCTACATGTAAATAAAGTTAGTGCAAACCAAAAAACACCTTACTAGAAGAAGGAGCAGTGAGCTCTGACTGATCCAGAGGGAGAAAAAAATATTTCCAAACAATACACTCTTTACGGGCACATTTATTTGAAACAGTAGGATTGCCTTGCAATCTCCATTATAGGGTAGGAAAGTAAACAAGAACTACAGTTTCTAGGTTTTTATTTTATGAGTTTAGGGGTACAAGAGTGTTTTTGTTTTGGAAGGGAGTAGGGAATTACAGAGAAGAGATTATTACATATTCCAAAACACTGTCATTTCCTGCTCTGGTCTCCAACTATGATGGGGTCAATTAACAGCCCCTCACACCAGTAACTGGAAAAGGTCAAATGTGAAATAAAAAAATACCACCTTTCCTAAGGGAACAGATTCATAATATGGAAGGGAGCCTGTAATTTGGCAGTTGTAGCTTTTGGGAGGCTAAAGTTTAGTACAGGAAGAAATTAGAATGTCTCTTGGATGAAGAAAAAGTGGTCATCAGAGAATGCAACTGACACGATTTCTCTCCATACTTCTGACATAAGGGTGCTTGGTGCCCTCACTGTGAGAAGGCAAAAGAAGGCTCCATTTTATAGTATTGTCAGTTCTGCTTTTTTATCTCACATATCATACTCAGAACTAATTACGTGTTCTGTTTTCCTGTGAAACAGCCAGTGGAATTTTATAATTAACTAGATGCTTCCAATTCTTAGTTTTCCTTGCAAACGACAGCCATGAGAGGCATGCTTTCTTCCTCAATTGGGCAGTTTCAGCTATCCAAAGTTCGATGTGTGTATGTATATAATACACATGTATTAATAGGCTTTTCAGCTTTTGAGTTTTGAGACAGAGCTATTACATAAAAATACAAATTACTCTTTTGTTTCCTTAAGATTTTGGTTAAGAAAGACAGTTTATTGGTATACTGTAGTATTCATTTATTTAACAGTAGAAAACAATGTACAGGAAAAAAGTACTGGGGAAGAGAAATCAAAGTAAATGAAGGAGAGGAAAGAAGCAATGGAAAAAAAGCAAATAAGGATAAGGTCTTAACTTGACCCTATTATAATAAAATGCAGTTTTACATGCCTATTTTATTCATGGCTTCCGGGTAAGAAATGATGTTCTTATCTCTGAAGGATTATCATCTAGAGATTCCTGTTCCACTACAGCTCTTATAATTAATATAAAACTAAAATCATGGTCTAAATCTGTAGCTTTTGCTCACTGTTGCCATTATAAGTTGAAAGATCAAACAAATGTGTAGATTGATTGTCCTTGAAAAAGCATCACAAAATGATCTTGTGTTCAACTAGACTTCTAGGGTGTTTGTGTTGCTTGGAATCCTGGTGTGGTTAAGATATACAGGTCTCTAATATAGCTCTAAAATATTGGTTTTCTCACTTGTTCATCTAGTATCAGTTCTGTTTGACCCTCTCATAGAAACAAATTTTAAAGTGGGTAATTCAGCTTACTCCTCTAAGAACATACCTATCCTTTCTTTTCTGCCTTATCTTCATACTGATTCAGGAAACCATGTGCTTAGCTTTAAATTAAAGTAAGCATGTGATTAGGCATTCTTCCTGCATAAATATTATTATTAGTTAATAAATAAATAAATACATAAAAAGTCTACAGATCAGGGCCAGATTGTGTTAATTACTTTAAAAACACACAGAAAGGGATAGTCTCTGACTGTAAAGAATTAACAGCTTAAACAATCAAGATAGACAAATGGTGAGAGGGGATATCGAGGGCCAGAGGTAAACTGACACACTCCAGATTCTTCTCCAGGTCTTCTGATTTTCATTCTAATGGCCAATCCACTAGACTACACTCCCTCTAGTGCTGCTTGTTGTATTAGTAATGCAATTAATATTATATCTTGGATTTATTAATATTGTTTAATATGGGTATATTTTCCTTGTTTCATATGTCTTCCTCTTTTCTATCCCTCTCATCTATATCCACATGAATATTTTTAATTATAGTTGCAGACACCAGTTATTATAGCAGCTGGAATTTTTTTGCAGATGAAATACAAAATGGTATTTTCAGGGATTGTTGTGAAAGTTTGTGATTAATGGCCACGTTTGCCTTTTTCTGTGCTTGAAGACCACTTTCTATGAGGGAGGAGAGAGGTTAAAATATATGCTAATGTAGAACGCAAATATGGACTTTACAATGAAAACATCACCCTTCAGTAACCTAAAATGAAAGGTTTCTTTTATCTAAGAAATGTGATTTGGAGGCCAAAAGAACGAATTTACTTTCTTTTTTTGTCTAAAGACAAAAAAATTATTACATTCTTCACAAGTTTTCTGAATTAGAATTTTGAACACAGTTCAACTGACCATATTCTGTCTTTATTAATTTGAGTGTCTGCCTTGCAATCCTTAAAATTTCATAGTTGACATCGAGGCCATCAAGAGTTGGAGTACACAAGGGCTTCTCGATTGGGCCTTTTATGTATGGAATGTAGTTTGTGGCTATCTATTGTATTAATTATATTGAAGAGTAATGATGGACTTAAAGAAGGATAGGGAGAAACTCTCAAACATATCAGACTTAAAAAAGAAATCCATTCACCCTTCAGTTCGTCTTCATATTTTTTTTCTTGTCACATTTACTTATTATAGAATAGATTAAGAGTATGCTTGTTCTCAGTCAATCTTCTTTTCATATCTGATTCTTACAAGTGAAGTTGTGTCATTAAATTCATTAAGTATGCTGTTTTTCTGTGATGCCACATAAACACAGGATTTTGACTTCACTTTAGGGTCAAGGTGGGGTGAAGGAAGTGTAATGGGGCAACACTTATCTTTCAAGTGCACCCCCTTGTGGTCAGGTGTGTCTGAAGACTTTCAGTTATGGTGACCCCTGTCAGTGGTTTCTCAGGTGGTTTTTCAGTGACTCAGCCCTCCAGCCAAGTCACACACACTATCAGTACGTGAAACAGACCAAACCCCTTCCGAGGTATAAAGTCTTTAACTTGTTCTGACCCTGGTATGGTGCCATACCCTCAGAGCTTCATTCCTGGAGACACTGTCTTTATACAGCCCTCCCTGTGCTCAGTCCTTACTCAGTCCCAGCAGCCAGTCAGAAGCTCCTTTGCTCCCTCGGTCCCTACAGGCAACTGTTGTAGGCTCAGTCCCAGCAGCCAGACAGGAGCTCCTTCTCTGCAACCCCAGTTTCTACCCACTCTGAGCTGTCCGTGGTCCTGCTGCTCTTTCAGCTAGCTAGGAACACAGTTCTCTCTCTTCCAGTTCCAGGCAGCAACTGACTGCTTTGCCTCTGCTGCTTCCTTTCATATTGCCCTTCTGGCCCCTGGTTGGTTGCTCCAGCAGTCTCCCTTAGTGGATGTCCCCCTGCAGCCACTTTAGGCTGCCTGGAGGACTTCTCCTCTGCTCTGGGGCAGGGCTGTAAGGCCTCCAGCAGAGGGCCCCCAGACCTAGTCCACCCTATCACAGAAAGGAAAAAAAATCAGAGGAAATACACCTCTACTCCACTATAACGTAACCCGATATAACACAGGGTCACATCTAGCGTGGTAGCAGTGGGGCTCCGGCAG
This sequence comes from Gopherus evgoodei, assembly GCF_007399415.2. Taxonomy (NCBI): domain Eukaryota; kingdom Metazoa; phylum Chordata; order Testudines; family Testudinidae; genus Gopherus; species Gopherus evgoodei. The sequence goes on along the minus strand of NC_044326.1, from coordinate 95,580,992 downwards.
AGCATTAAAGGGTCTGGGGCTCCGGCTTCTGCGCAAAGCCCCAGGCCCTTGAAATCCTGCTGGAGCCCTGCCACCGCTACCCCGGGGCTGCGGCAGCGGGGCTTGCTGGTGATATAAAGAGGCTGGGACTCCGGCTGCTCCAGGAAGCCCAGGGCCCTTTAAATCACCACTGCAGCCCTACCCTGGGGCTGCAGTAGTGGGGCTTGAGTGGCGCTTTAAAGGATCTGGGGCTCTGGCTGCTGTGGGGAGCCCCAGGGCTTTAAATCCCACTGGAGCCCTGCCGCCGCTACCCCGGGGCTGTGGCAGTGGAGCTCCACTGGTGATTTAAAGGGCCTGGCTGGAGTCTCAGTGGCTGGAGCCTGGAGCTCTTTAAATCACTGCCAGAGCCCTGCTGCCCCTACCCTGATATAACAGGGTTTCAAAGCTATAATACAGTAGGGATTTTTGGCTTCCCATGACCATGTTATAGTGGGGTAGAGGTGCATTGGCAAAAGCAGTACAAAAAGTGGTTGATCCAGCAACCATTATTCATCCTCACTTCTTATAAATCAATGGAACTACATGGGTGAGTAAACATTTTTCTCATAGTAAGTATACAGGATCAGTCCTAAGGCTTCATCAGGTTAGTTTCTTTTCATATAGATATTCTCTTTGTCAAATTGGCTTTAATGGAAGAATTTCTCTTTAAAATCTAAAACAAGGTGTCTGTTTGGATTGCTTCTTACACAAAACCCACAAATTTCATCACATCTTAGAAATCAAGGTATGAAGTCTTTGTCAGTGTATTCATAAATAAGCACTAAAATATATGTATAAAAATGAAAGAAACAGACTGGTTTTCTTTCTGGCTAATATCACCTGGTGATTTGTCAAGTGCTGTGTCTACAGAGATCTATAGAAAAAACAGCCCTTGAAACAGGAAATCAAGCCATTGTAACTAACACTGTTGCCTGCTGTTTTGCTAGAACTGAAAGACATTAGAAGGATTGCAGCAGTGAACTAATGTTGGTCAGTCTCTTGGAAAATAGAATTATGCATAGCTGTTAAACTCTGATAAAATAAAGACCAAAGTCAGTCAGTGACTGGCAAATACCAATTGTAGTCTAAAGATTAGTAGGCTCAATTTTAAACATGTAGATAGAAACAGCAGTAGAAGAATTTTAAATGCTGTGAAGCCCAACTGTGCTAGTTTAACCGGGCATGAATATTCTCTTTTTAGTGGGAAACATTTTTCTAATCCTCCTAGTTGGGATCCCGTTCCACACAAAATCCCAGCAATTATAACACTTAAAGCTTTTTAAAAGTGTTCTTAAAACTATATACATTCTCAAATATGAGGCAAGTTTTTTATTATTCACATCAGTGTCAGGTTTTCAGCACAGTAAGAATAACAAATGAGTCACAGTGTTGAATAAGAACAGGCAAACAATGAAGTCTTTGACAGGGAGACTAATCAAATGGGTTAAGACACTTGGTAATGTTTCTTCTTCTACTCTTGCACTGTCCGCAACACATTTTGAAGTTTCTTTGCATTTTGATCTATCACGTCTGAAAAAAAATGGGAAAATAACATGATTGATCGGCACTGACATAAAAATACATCACCATGTTTGTCTGCCTTTGTGGAGAAGAGTCTACTAAATAAATTGATAAAAAGATCAATTGATAAGACGAATTCCAAAGTAACTGTCTGCAGAACATCTTCAGAGTTCATTGGAAAGATTTTCTTGAAACAGCAAAAAATTTAAGTAGAGCAAACCAATATAAAGCAATAAATACAGTAAGAAGATTATAATGGACATATTTAGGACACAATGTAAGGGTGCACAAACATAACTTCCCTAGCAAGTCATAATATGGACACTAACTGGAAAGAGAGAGAGAGAGAGAGGAAAAAAAAAAGAAACTTAAAGAAACATTACACAGAACAATAGAGAAAGCAGCCAAATACATCAACATGACTATTAGAATCCTGAACAGACCATACAAAGAACAAAATAAGTGGTGGAAACTGGTGGATGATCTATGCATGTGACAGTGCAGGAAGACAACAAATAAAGAAAGAGGATATCTGTTGTAATCTGAACATATTAGCTACCTGCCTGTGTTGGAGGCAAAGTTGCTTCTTTAGAAAATTTGGTCAGTAGGAGACATAGTTTTTTATTTTAAATAAAGAACATACTTCTTAAGTTTAGCCACAAAGAATCACACAAATAAAAATATTCCTTTATTTATGGTACTTAATTTAGAGATTGAATGAAACATTTAAAGTCACTGTGCCTTAAGATGAGATGCAGAGCAACAAAACACCAGAAGCCTGTATAAGGATAATGGTATGACTTCCTTTGTAAAGCATCTGTGGATAACAGCACTATATACATAGGCTCTGAAGTATTAGCTTTTAATCTGTAAATATCATTAAACATCAATTTCACCATAAACATAAACTGACTAAAAATATTTCAATTGATAATAATTGAAATGTACAGATAAGCATATTATGAAAAAAGCTGCTTGAGAACTTAAAGTATTATTTAAGGATTTTTACTTTGTATAGTTTGACATATGATGTTGAAAATTTGTTCTTAAATGGTTATAAAGTTTTACTTTTTGAATCTCAACATCTACTGTCATTAAATAACTATTTTCCAACCTCCATATTGTCATAATTATCCACAACTGTGAAAATGTAAATAGATACAAATAAAAATGCTTAAAACAAACAATGATATCATTCATGAAAATTATGAAAAATAAAGATCAAGTTCGCCACCCTTATATATACAAAGATAGGTATTATTTCCTAAAGATGTGTTACCCCACAGCCTCAGCCATGGTCTGCCAGAGCTGGCAATGTTCATACTTCATTTCCCCCTTCTCCCATTTCCCAACCTGTTCCCCCACCCAACCTCTTCTCTTTCCCCATTATCATAGATATAAGATATAGGATTAAGATATAAGATATAAGATACAAGTTATAAGATTCTGGCTGATCCCTCTGCAGAACAGTGGGGGGTTGGGAGGAAGGGCTCTTTATGCCTTCTTCCATGCATGGAACACCCATTAAATGGTAGGCAGAATCTGCCCTTTTATGCAAAGCACATGGAATAAATGTTCAATATTCCTACATAGCCATGTACTATTCCACATTTGCTATGAAAACTCAAATGAAGTGTTTGTGTAATAATCACATGTGTGGAGGTAACAGATTTTTTCTTAGCCTGGGAAAAAGGAGCATAATTCACACAGGTAAAGAAAGATGATTCAACAACATTACTACAAATCCAAGAAGAACTGTTGCCTCGTGACTAGAGTGCTGGACTACAACTTGGGAGAACTATCCTCTGTTATCAGCTCCACTGTTGGCCTGTGGGTGACAAGTCACTTCCTCATTTTACAGATGAAGCAATTGAGGAACAGAAAGAGGAATGATACTATCTCCTTTGTAAAGTGCTTTGAGATCTACTGAGGAAACTTGCTTTATAAGAGATAGGTATTTTTGTTTATTAAGGAAGACAAATTTATCACTTATTGAACTCCTAGTTTACCAATTTTATCAACACATATGCTGTGTCAATACATAGACATCAATTGCTGTCTACACATAGAAGATCCCAGATTTCATGATTATTTTAATTATTCATTGTCATGTGTTCACAGTGTACTGTGCAGAACACAGAAGATGACAAAATTCCTGTGAAGCTCAAAGGCATAATTTTCCACTGACTTTTACCATGTATAGTCAATCATTCCTGTTCCAATTGCTCATTTTGATCTCATAGTGTTTCACACTCAGTCTGCACAGGTGTACATGACTATGCAAGGGACAAGAAAGTGGAGAATTAAGCCAAATACCTCAAAATATACAGTGATAAATCCAGTGAAAAACACAGCACAGTTTTGATACAGAGCATTCCTTTCGTACAGCTTGAGGTAGTGTAGACGAGCACTTCATTGCTCGTGGTACACATTTGCTGGAGACCACTCTTTCACACACCAGTGTCCTTTTATTTGCCAGTATTTTCCAACCACCACGTATTTACAGCTATATACAATGCAATACCAGTCAGGTAACCCCTTAGGGAACAGCTTGCTTTTCCAGGAGCTGGGAGCAATAGGTCCTCACTCCTCACTTTCCCTGTTCCTCCTCCCATACTTCCTTCCTACTAGCTTTATAGGCCTTCCTCTCAGCAGGCTCACCGGTGATTGCTCTCAGGCTCCTTTAATGAGCTACACCCTGTCAGCTCCAGCCAGTTCCCCTTGATATGAGCTATGCTAGCAGGTTCTGAGCTAACAGGTGCTGGTTCAGTACCTCTTAAGCCAGCACCCAGTTACAGGTAGCAACTCACCATCCCAAAGGTGATGATGGCTATTAGGCACCAAAGCCAAAGTCGTTCCGGTGTCTTACAGCCTGTCACTTTCTCTTTCAGTATAGATTGATGCTTCCATTCACAATAATAGAGCATGAACCTGAAAGCCATTGAAAACCGAAGATCATTTTGAGTAGGAAAAGACAGATACTGAAAACTAGGAAAAGGGGATGGGAGTAGACAGACAAATGATGGAGGTACTAAAGAAGAAGGACAAAGAGCTGAGGCTTGGCCAGTGTATTTGCTGATAACAGGTTTGTGTCAGCTTTGATTTTTTTTCCCTTTTCTTTCTCTATATACTTAGTTATTTTCCTACTAGGAATCGGAGTGGCTCCTGCTCTGGAAAGATGAAGGCACAAGATTGAATCTCTGGTTTCCACTCTTGCTACTTTCTCAAGTCTCTAAAGACAACCTAATTTAGTACCCGTTATAAGGATGCCATCTTTCAGGTATTGTCCATTACTGTGTTTCTATAGCACCCCAGCAATGTTTCCTGCAACCTGTATTTGGCACTTTAATAAACATTGATTTTCACTTTCATGTCCCAAGCACAACAGTAGGATTTAGGATGTCTACAGTGAGTGTTATATCCCTTTTGGGAATCCTCACATCACTGACCTGCTTTTTACAGATGGCTATTTCCTAGAGATTTGGGATTATATTTACAGTGTTCTTAATTTGTGTTCAAAATCTAATTCACAATACTTTAGGAGACGTAAGGTGCCTCAGCCATAAATAGTAAATGGGAATCATCACTACTTACTTTCTCCATGTAATTTTCTGACTCTTCAATGACATAATACACAAGTAATATTTTAAATTGATTTTTCCTGTGATCTTCAGCAAAAAGTTGATAAAATAAACACATGATGAGTATAACCTGACCACAGAAATCATTTTTTCCCTCATTTTATAAATAGAACCCTTAATTTTTAAACTTCTTAACCAACGGTAAAGAACATAGACAAGAATTTAATACAACTTCAAATGAAAATCTAGAGACTATGGATTTTAATCCATATTTAATCTGTAAAGAGCCACAGCTCATTTCCACATATATAGCCAGCTTCCCCAAGGAATAAATTGGGAGTACTAATATTGTATTGTACAGCAGCCTAAGTTGTGGTACAGCAAATGTTGCACACTTTCTGTAAACAAACATATACACTGATTACTCCGCTGGATTATAGAGAACCTTTCATTTTACAATTATTTCTTACAGGGCCAACCTCAGAGCAATAACCTATTTATTTCAGTAAAAAGTAACTTAATCTATTCAGATTTATGTTCAAGGAAGGTCCATATTCATTTAAAAATTTATACGCAGTAAGGACATGTAGTTGAGTTATAAGGCAGAATTTAGAAGCCAAGTATGTGTCTTAGGCAGAATGGATTGTGATGATTCTCTTACAAGGACTTCCTAGCTGTGACTTGGAAAAACTAGATGTGATTAGTAAAGAACGGAACAGTCTTGGATAGCAGGACATGGTCTTACGTTTAAATGCAAATTAACAAGCATTGTGCAACTTCTACCTGCCTGGTAGCAAAATAAATAATAATAATAATAATAATAATAATAATAATAATAATAATAATAATGAAAATAAATGAATGAAAACAAACTTAAAAACAGAACAAAAACAAAAATAATCCACCCCACCCTAAAATGAGATCCTGTGCTGATTTCCATTATACTTCTTAATGATACTCATTACAACCTTAACTGCATTTTAATGCCAAAAATATAATGCCTCTATTCATCATCAGAATGAAACACAAATGCTGACAATTGACAAACTTAATAATAACAACAAAAACTTCACAGGCTTCAAAATTCTGTCAATGCTTATTTGTCAGTTGGAGAAAGAGCTATCACAGATGGTGCTGAGATCCAGAGGAATGAAACTTAATGCATTGCAAGAAAACCTTTCAAAGCAAGGAGATGCTGGACAAGAAAGGCAACACAGCAATCACTTTCAGAACACCTGTTTTGTTTATCTTCTCCACAATGGTCTATGTCACAATGAATTATGTCATAATTTCAATCCACTACTGGCAAGGTGGAGACAGATGAGGAGAGGAAACCATTTCTGAGTGATTTTGATAAATTAGTTTATGAGATGATAAATGGTTCCAACACTTATATAAATTATAACCTTACATGTATATGATGTTTTCCATCCAGAAGGATCCCAAAGTCATATGCCTAGTTGATTACTGTCATCTTATTGCCACAAAAATGGTCAGTTTCCCATGTTCCATGAGACAAAGAACTTCTATAAGATTAACACTGTAAACTAATGTTGGCAAAGAGAGGAAAGGTTGAAGTTAATTTCTTCATTTCCACTCCTTGGTCCCAAGATTTATAATGTAAATATTCTGAATGAATTGCAGAATAATATTCTCTACCACCCTACCCCACCTTTGCTGATTCCTTCACTTGTTCTGTTGTATCTCAGTAAATGTCAAGTCCAGGATGATAGTAAGTGATTAATCTCTATCAAATGTCTGACAACTGAGTAATTTTAATGAGCCCTGGTAGCCACCAATCTGTGTTCTTCGATCCATGTTGTCAGTTCTCTGTTCCCCCACATAATACAGTCCATGAGGGCATATACAGTAATGTCAGCTATAGCAAAGTCTGTAGTATATGTAATCCTCTACATAATATTTTTACTTAGAGCACCAAGGGTGGATGTTAAAATGAATGTCCCTTAAAAAGTAGTACAGTTACAATAATGACCACAACCTGGAGCAAGGTTATATTCAACAATATGGCTTTCTTCCTGACTTCTGTAAAATTTCTCTTTATACCAAGGGGGAAAAGGGCTGGTTCCTGGACAATCATATTCAGTTTCTCAGCACTTTGTAATATGTACAAGTGTTAATTCTTCTCTATACTATGTAGTATTCAGGAATTTATTACTGGTTGCTGAGCTGGTGGCATCAGCATTTTCTCCTTTTCCTTTCTCATTCTCTTCAATCTGCCTTTCCCTTCCCTGTCCACCTCCCTTTTTAGCAAGGTTGGGCAGAAAATAATCCCATTACACAAAACATTTCTGGGTTTCTCCCATTGTATTTCATTCCACATTGGAACAAAACTGAGACTTGTTTGAAATTTTTTACAAAAAAAGTGAGTGACCTCACTGCACATTAAGTAGTGGAGGCCATTGTCTGGCTTGTTGGAAAAGGTGTGTGACCCTTTAAGGGCCCAAGAGCCAGGGAGTGACTTGCTGCTACAGTGGCAGAGCAGGTCAGCCTACGGACACTGACCTTTCCAACACCCCAGGTAACTGAAAGAGTGGGGGCAGCGGGCTATAAAGCTCCATTCTGATGCAGGAAAAGCCCTCTTTTGCCCAGACCAGAAAGACCAGTACCCATTCTGCCACCCATGAAAGTGGTGAAATACTGGGTTTTGCCAGGATCCACTGTGAGCATTGCTCTAGTCATTACTTTCTCAGGGGATGAGAAGGAATTTTTCCCTTGCTGCCAGATTGGCTAAGGTGAAGTGGGGAGTTTTTTTGTTCTCCTCACAGCAAGCTCAATGGGGCTGATTCAGGGTGAATATGAAACTGGAGTAAGGTTATGATGTCACAATTCATGAAAACATGGGCTGGATGTCCAGTATAGGCACTCTGCAGAGAAGAGATACAGTAACCAGATTAAATGGATTGGTAAAGGATTTAAAGGCAGCATTCTATAAAGGAGCGGACACAGGGGGTTAGGGGCTCCTATGACTGCTACAGCAGGGAACCAGCCCCCCCATCCTTTGCAATTTCCCCTTAATTCTCATTTGGAGGGGAGAGATGGTAAGGTCCCAGTAATGGGTTGGATGAAGACCAGGATGGGTAAGGGGGAGGGCAAATGCAAGCCCCCCAGATATGCATTGAAATGATTATGGAATTACCTGCACTGTACACTTATCAGCTGAGTGCTCCCAGACATTTTAGAATGAAGTTGCAGACTAATTAAACCATAGCCAGTGTCTCTTGTCCTTCTTCCAGCATAGCCAGACAACCAGAGTGAGAGAAAAACTCCATATCCCAGTGGTTAGGACATTCACCTAGGATATGGTAGACACAAGTTCAAGTCCCTGTTCTGCCTGATTAAACCAATAACTTGAACCTGGGTTTTCCAGAACCCAGGTAAGTACCATGCCTTCAGGTCATTTAGATTGGGTCTCTTGCTGTTTCTCCCTGCTGCCACTCCCTCCTTGACCTCAAAAACTTTCCTGATTAAAGTTTTGTTGCAACTTCTGTTTCCTCAAAAACATTTGTTTTTGAAAATTAGCATTTTTCAATGAAAAATTTTGAACAGTTCTACTCTTCTTTTTTCCCTCTTCATGCTTTCCCCCCTCCTTTTCTCAATTTTTCTCCTTCTGCTTCTTCCTCATCTTTTCCCAACTCTCTGTTTTCTGTTCCTTTAACCTGTTATTTCTGTAGGCTGCAGCCACTAGAGGATTACTACACACACTTGAGCAGGTCTAACACAGTTCATCTAGTGGAAAGAACTGAGAGAAAGGACAGAACTGAGGACAGAACTGAGAGAAAGAGAGAGACCTACACACTTCTAGTAAACCCTTGAATAGATGGGAAAGGATTTTAGACTTAGGTTCCTAAAATGCACATTTGTCAAACCTTAGTCCCAGATTTGGACCTTAGCGTCCAAAATATGGGGGTTAGCATGAAAACCTTCAAGCTTAGTTACCAGCTTGGACCTGGTACTTGCTGCCACCACCCAAAAAATTAGAGTGTTTTGGGGCACTCTGGTCCCCCTGAAAAACCTTCCCTGGGGACCCCAAGACCCAAATCCCTTGAGTCTCACAACAAAGGGAAATAATCCTTTTTCCCTTCCCCCCTCCAGGTGCTCCTGGAGAGATACACAGACACAAGCTTTGTGAATCCAAACAGAGTGACTCCCCCTCTCCGTTCCCAGTCCTGGAAACAAAAGCACTTTCCTCTTCACCCAGAGGGAATGCAAAATCAGGCTAGCAAATCCAACACACACAGATCTCCCCCTGATTTCTTCCTCCCACCAATTCCCTGGTGAGTACAGACTCAATTTCCCTGAAATTTCCCAGAAAAGAAAACTCCAACAGGTCTTAAAAGAAAGCTTTATATAAAAAAGAAAGAAAAAATACATACAAATGGTCTCTCTGTATTAAGGTGACAAAATACAGGGTCAATTGCTTAAAAGAATATTGAATAAACAGCCTTATTCAAAAAGAATACAAATCAAAGCACTCCAGCACTTATATTCATGCAAATACCAAAGAAAAGAAACCATATAACTTACTATCTGATCTTTTTGTTCTTACACTTAGAAACAGAAGATTAGAAAGCAGAAACTACTTCTCCAAAGCTCAGAGAAAGCAGGCAGACAGAAAACAAAGACCTCAGACACAAAATTCCCTCCACCCAAAGTTGAAAAAATCCAGTTTCCTAATTGGTCCTCTGGTCAGGTGCTTCAGGTGAAAGAGACATTAACCCTTAGCTATCTGTTTATGACAACATTATATATTATATTTATATACACACATCATTTTTAATATTAAAATATTTGTTTTGCTTAAGAAAGGATAGAACTGAGGACAGAACTGAGAGGACAGAACTGAGAGAAAGAGAGAGACCTACACACTTCTAGTAAACCATTGAATAGCTGGGAAAGGATTTTAGACTTAGGTTCCTAAAATGCACATTATATATTATATTTATATACACACATCATTTTTAATATTAAAATATTTGTTTTGCTTAAGCTGCCTATTTTGCAAATTTAATTTGGTAAATAACATGGCTTCTTATTTAAAAAATGAGGATCTCAGAGGAATGCATGAAATTCAATGCTATTATAAATTAATTGAAATCTCCCTCCTTTCTCTTCTTAATATTTGTCAGTAACCTTCCTTTATTCCCAAAGTTATTTGCTCCAGAGTCAGTTCAATTTTTCCTCTTATCCCACTCCATTTTATAGCTTTTTGATAGAAATCTATTCACCATTTATTCTGAACTAATCTTACATTTTGTTGGTTCTTGGACTTACCTCTTAACTCTAAATAACTGGCAATAAGGCAAGCCACCAAGTGCAGACTAATTAAGCTACAGAAAATATCCTAGAAATATATTTTCTTTTTAGTCTAAGATACATAATTTTGGGTCATCATCCAGAACTATTAGAAAGCAGTGCATGCAAATACTTGTTAAAAGATTTTTACTTGTAGCAGTCTAAAATAATAACCTTTTTACGGTTAAAAGAGGAAATAGTGAAATGCTAAACATATCCCCTTCTCTCCTGCCTTGCCCACCCCAGTATAAATCTGTATAAAAATCACATTGTTTCATATGTAAGCCCTGAAAAAATCCAGTTAGAGACTTGCTATATTAGATCAGGCCCAAGACCCACCAAGTCCAGTATTCTCTCTCTGACAATGGCCAGTACCAGGTGTGTCAGAGGAAGGTGTAAGAAGCCAGCAATTGTGTTATGCTCTGATGAACCCCAGAATATCAATAAAAAACACCCAGGAAAATGAAGTGAGACCCACAGGTGGGTTGTCAATCAAAGCATGTAATACCCATGAACTGGTTAGCTCAGCAACAGTCTCAACAAAACATAACAACAGTCTGAACAGCAGACATGTAGCAGCGGGATGTGAGTACACTCACCCAATGCTATGTGCAAACACACAACCTTAAACAGGAACACTGAGTTTGGGGAGAAGGAATCAAGAAACAAAACAGGAACACAAAGCAGGAAGTCTACACGCACAAGTTATCACAAAAAGGCAGATGTGAGGTAATCTGCTGCTCACATTATGTCTCATCCTGGTCTCTGATAGTTAGAGATTAGATTAAGATTTGAAGCATGAGGTTTCTGTTGTTAACTATAACAGCTCTGCATGTTCTTGTAAACTAGGTAAGAAATTCCAAATTCTTTTGCCAAATCTAGCCATAATTATTGACATGACCATGGAAGAAAGATTAAACCCAACCAACTTCCCACAAATATCACTCCTCTTTACTATTAAAGACTTAATCACACAAATTGTTTTGCATTCTGGTTTGAAAACTGCAAAATGTCTATGTAGCTATAAATCATCCTTATGTGGTGGTCACACTTAAAATAATTCTTCCATTTTTGAATAGTTTATCAGCTTGAGAGAGACCCCCACATTAAACTATTCAGGTAATTATATGTCTCTTATCATCATAGTATCTAATGACTAAAGTATTTAGGCACCAAGAGATGTACCTAGAGGGACTGTCATGAACTAAGTAGGAAAGATGCCTACTTCACAATGAAATCATGAAATTTCAGTGGAACTCAGGAACTTTTGCATTGTTCTTTACTGCAGAGGATGTAAGAGAGATACCCATATAAGAGCTATTCTTTTTGGGCAACAAATCTGAAGTACTGAGCCAAACTGATGTGTCAATAGAAGGGATTTGAGAAAACCAGGATCAGATGCTATTCATCCAAGAATTATGAAGGAACTCAAAAGTAAAATTGCAGAACTAGTAACTGTAATATATAACCTATCCCTGAAATAAGCCTCTGAACCAGATAACTGGAACCTAGGAAATGTAACAGCTATTTTTAGAAAGGCTCCAGTGAAATCCTGGCAATTATAGGCTGGTAAGCCTATTTTCAGTATTGGGCAAATTGGTAGAAACTATAGTAAAGAACAGAATTATTAGACACATAGATAGACATGATTTGTTGTGGAAGAATCAACACAGCTTTTGTAAAGGGAAGTCATGCCTCACCAATCTGATACAAATGTTAGAGGGAACCTACAAGCATGTGAATAACAATGATACCGTCGATATAATGTATTTGGGTATTCAGAACACCATTGACAAGGTTCTACACCAAAAGCTCTAATGGAAACTCAGTAGGCTTGCCTATGATCAAAGGAAAGATCCTCTCCTGAATAAGTAACATTGAAATATTGGAAATAAAGCATAAGAATAAATGGCAGGGCCACCCGGAGGATTCAGGGGGCCAGGGGTCTTCGGCAGCAGGGAGCCCCTGCTTTGGTGGTAGTTCAGTGGTGGGAGGTCCTTCTGCTCAGGGACCTGCCGCCGAAGTGCCCCAAAGACCATGGCGGGGGCCTCCTGCAGCCAAATTACAGCCGAAGACCCAGCACTATGGTGGCAGGTCCCGCTTTGGCGGTAATTCAGAGGCGGGGGGTCCTTCCACCCCACGGCGGAAGGACCCACTGCCGCTGAAGACCTGGAGTGGAAGAAGCTCCAGGAGCCCAGTCCCTGTAAGAGTTTTCTGGGGCCCGTGAAGCAAGTGAAGGACTCTGCTCCAGGGCCCTGAAAAACTCTCATGGGGGACCCTGCGGGGCCTGGGGCAAATTGCCGCACTTGTCCCCCCCTCTGGGTGGCCCTGCTAAATGGTCAGTTTCCACAATAGAGAGAGGTGAACAGTTGGAGTCCCCAAGGATCTGTACTGAGACCTGTGCTGTTCAACATATCCATTAATTATCTGGAAAAGGGGGTGGACAGTGAAGTGACAATGTTTGCAGTTGATACAAAAATATTTAAGATAATAAAATCCAAAGCAGACTGCAAGGAGTTACAGAAGGATATCACAAAACTGGATGACTGAGCAAGAAAATGGCAGATGAAATTTAATGTTAAGTACAAAGTAATGCACACTGGAAAAAATATTCTCAGCTATACATATGCAATGATGGGTTCTAAATTAGTTGTTACCACCCAATAAAGAGGTCTTGGAATTACCATGGATAGTTCTTTGAAAACTTCCTTTCAATGTGTAGCAGCAGTAAAAAAGTCTAACAGTGTGTTAGGAACTATTAGGAAGTGGATAGAAAATATCAAAATGCCACTATATATATCCATGGTGCATCCACACGTTGAACACTGTGTTCAGTTCTGGTGATCCCATCTCTGAACCCTTTCTAGTTCCACTAAAGGTATGGAGCAGCTTCCAGATTAGGAGACACTAAAAAGATTATGGCTGTTCAGTTTAGGAAAGAGATGACTAGGGGTGATATTATAGAGGACTTTCAGATCATGATTATTTTCCCTTTTACATAACACAAGAACTGTGGGTTACCCAAATAAATTAAGCAGCATGGGATTTAATACAAACTAAAGGAAGTACAACTAACCTGTGTGGCTCTTTGCAATGGGAAGTTCTGATGGCTAGAAGTATAACTGGGTTCCAAAAAGAACTGGATAATTTAATGGAATATATGTCCATCAATAGCCATTAGCCAAGATGATCAGGGATGCAACCCCATGTTTCGGGACACCCTAAACCTTTGAATATCAGAATCCAGGAGTGGAGTAGTGGATCACTCCACTACTGTACAGAATTGCCTTGTACACTCCCCTTGAAGCTCTGGTTTGGGCCTCTGTCATAGACAGGAAACTAGGCAAGAGAGATATGGTCTGACCCAGTCTGGAAGCTCCTATGTTCTTATCTTACCTGCTTAATTTTTTTAAAAAAATATGGCTCTGTGTGTATCTGCATCTTTAGGTATTTAAATACCTTTGAAAACCTGCCCCTAAGTCATTTTTGTTCTCCTTCTCTGAACCCTTTCCAGTTTCACTATCTCTCTTTAGAGACAGAATGACCAGAACTGGATACAGTATTCAACGTGTGGGTGCACCATGGATATATATCTATAGTGGCATTTTGATATTTTCTATTCCTTTCCTAATAATTTCTAACACATTAATAATCATACTAATCCTGAAACCCTTACTTGTGAAGTGTATATAACTACTCTATTAATACATGAATAAAGTAGCAGATCTAACTCCACTTCAGTGCTTTGTTGGATACTGAAAATGATGCTTCATAATAGCAAATGGCATCTGACTTTTTGCCTGTACAAATAATAAAAAAAGATAAATTATTACTTTTGATTTATATGTATGTCTATACTCAGATTAGAGTACAAACCCACAAATCCTCTCATACATAAGTAATTCTTACTCATGCAAGTAGTCCAAGTAATTTAAGAGCCAATCCTACTGCTAATCAAATGAATGGGACTCATGCTATTGATTTCAACAGGAAAAGAATCAAGCCTGCTACGAGGATATTTGCATGGTTAAGAATTGTTCATATGTTTAAGGGTTGAAAAACCAGGCCACAAGTCCAAAGTAACCCTCAATGCAAATAAGCAAACATCAACTTTTTAATCTCCAAATTGTTAATTTGGAAATTGAATTTAAATGTTAATTGACTAAGAGGGAGTTGGAGGGTCTGATTAACAACTTCTGATGTTCAGAAAAAAATGGAAACTAAGATTTATTTTTCAGTGAATTGGACTTTCCAAAATTTGAGAGGTCAGGGACATCACTGTGTCCATTCAAATTTGATGTAACCCTAAATACCTTTTACTATAGCAGAAATAACAACTGGCACAATCTGGCAATATCCCAGTCTTTTAGCTTTCCAAAGGAGTCGCTTGAATCCTACATATTATAGGGTTACAGAGCTCGCTTGGTACTGGTGAGGCCTCAGAAGGAGTACTGTGTCCAGTCTTAGGAAGATGTGGACAAATTAGAGTGATTCTAGAGGAGAACAAGAAAAATGATAGACGGTATAGAAAACCTGATTTATGGGGAAATATGTTAACAACGGTTATAAAGAGTGATCAATTATTCTCCTTGTCTACTAAAAGTAGGACAAGAAATGAAGGGCTTCATCTACAGCAAGGGAGATTTAGATTAGATACTAGGAAATATTTCTAAACATAAAGATAGTTCTGCTCTGGAATAAGCTTCCAAGGGAAGTTATGGAATCCCCTCATTGGAAGTTTTTAAGGCCAGGTTACACTAACACTGTAAGGAATAGTCTGAGTCTACTCAGTCC
Organism: Gopherus evgoodei; assembly: GCF_007399415.2. NCBI lineage: Eukaryota > Metazoa > Chordata > Testudines > Testudinidae > Gopherus > Gopherus evgoodei. The sequence continues at coordinate 95,565,765 of NC_044326.1, read as the reverse complement.
TGTCTCAGTGAGGGGGCTCAATCTGAGGTCCCTTTCAGCCTTACATTTCTATAATTCTGTGTTAGTTTACTTCAAAACAGATGAACATCAATATTAAAATATAATAATAAATACTAAAGAAAAGAAAAGAAATCAGAGATACAGTAGAGACACCATCAACTAAATAGGTTATGGAGACCGACCTATGTTCTTAGTCTCAAAGGTGACGCCCTTCAGGTCAGACTTGAGGTGCACTGACAAATGTACACTGCTGCTGCCCTTGCTTTACCTGTGCTATAGATTGGGATCGGTCCTGGGCTGGTTTTGTTCAACATCTTCATTAATGATCTCGATGATGGGATGGATTGCACCCTCAGCAAGTTCACAGATGACACTGAGCTGGGAAGAGATGTAGATAGATGTAGATGTGGAGGGTAGGGATAGAGTCCAGAGTGACCTAGACAAATTGGAGGATTGGGTCAAAAGAAATCTGATGAGGTTCAACAAAGACAAGTGCAGAGACCTGCATTTAGGATGCAAGAATCCCATGCACTGCTACAGGCTGGGGACTGACTGGCTAAGTGGCAGTTCTGCAGAAAAGGACCTGGTGATTACAGTGGATGAGAAGATGGATATGAGTCAACAGTGTGCCCTTGTTGCCAAGAAGGCTAACAGCATATTGGGCTGCATTAGTAGGAGCATTGCCAGCAGATCAAGGGAAGTGATTATTCCCCTCTATTCAGCACTGATGAGGCTACATCTGGAGTATTGTGTCCAGTTTTGCTCTCCCCAGTACAGAAGGGATGTGGACAAATTGTAGAGAGTCCAGCAGAGGGCAACAAAAATTATTATGAGGAGAGGTTGAGGGAACAGGGGTTATTTAGTCTGCAGAAGAGAAGAGTGAGGGGGATTTGATAGCAGATTTTTAACTACCTGAAGGGGGGTTCCAAAGAGGACGGAGCTAGGCTGTTCTCAGTGATGGCAGACGACAGAACAAGGAACAATGGTCTCAAGTTGCAGTAGGGGAGATCTAGGTTGGATATTAGGAAAAATCTATTTTAATAGGTCGAAGCTGGGCAGGTGAGCAGTAGGGTTTGTGATGAGAACTGATTGGTGATTGGTGTTAAGCACCAGTCTTCCTGCCACAGAGCTTCCACTGTCAAGTCCTGATGTGGCAGCTTTAACTACAGTAGGAGGCTGGTGAAGCACTGGAATGGGTTACCTAGGGAGATGAGCGAATCTCCATCCTTAGAGGTTTCTAAGGTCCGGCTTGACAAAGCCCTGGCTGGGATGATTTAGTTGGTGTTGGTCCTGCTTTGAGCAGGGGGGTGGGATAGATGACTTCCTGAGGTCTCTTCCAACCCTAATTTTCTATGATTCTATGATAGAGGGGATGTGAGACTTCAGTACTATCAGTCTATCATCTTTAATGAACACTAAATTCATCTGAAATCTAAAAGCTAATAAAATAAAAACATTTTTTTTAAATGCAGTGCATTTATTTACTGAAATGATAGATTTCAATAATTTGAGTGCTGGGCAAATATACAAAAACTGTAATGTTTTGACCACATAACCTTTTTTTACAATCATTTATATAATAACAAACTGAACTTTCTTCTGCAAACAAGTCTCTTTAAATATTGACTTTAGTTTTCAAGCAAATAAATGTCAGGACCTTTAAAAATGAATTCCTAATAATAAAACAATTTTGGATTCATTTTTATCCTTAATATGCCATATTACCTCTGAGTCAGAGTGATTGTTACTGAAGTTATTTCCTGAAATGTAAATGATTCAGGCAATCCCATTAGAAAAGATATGAAACTGTAAATTTCTTATGAGGTAAAAATTGCAATACAGTCTGCTGTCTGGAGAACCATTTGACAGACTCAGAAAGAGATTGTCTTTTTTTTCTTTTTTTTTTTAAATTTAAACAGGTATATATAACTTAAAAGTTGGTATGTTATCCTGAAAATCCTTACTATTCTATTCCATAGATGCTCTTATACTGTGTTCATCACCACAGTATTTGAACACCTTCCAAGGAGAGAGTTAAGCAACATGACTAACATCTTTTATGTGTTGTTTGTTCTCTCATCCTCTTACCAAGGGAGAAGGATGTTCATTGGATTTCTTGTGTTGGTATTTTTTATACACGTTATGCATGAATATCAGCAAAATCAAAGTCAAGGAAATGCCCTTTTCACTTGGAGCAGAGGTGGTGGTTTCTTGGGGAAGTTCATTCCTCAGTTGTGCTGGGCACTTTTTTCAATAAATGGTAAATTTGTGAAAAAAAATCATTTTTTGAGGGCCCTGAAATTATTTGCGAATTTGGGACAAATTAGATGCACAATTTGGGCTGAAAAAAGAAACTGAAAACAAATTTGGAAAAGTTGAAGTAGTTCATTGTGGCCATTACAAAACATTTTCGTTTAAAACATTCAAAATGCATACATGTTAACTTTTTTTTTCATTATGAATTTTACTTATTTTTTTTTCAAGAGTGAAAATCACCCCAAAATTAACTGAAACAAAATGAAAAACTGAAAAATAAAATGTTTCAGATAGAACAAAACATTTAAGTTAACTCAAAACCTTTGTTTGTTTCATTTCAAAACAAAATAAAACAAAAAATCAGTTTCAGTTTGAACAAAACCAAATTTTGGGGGGGATTTTTTGATTTTGCCAAACTAAAAAAATCCGTTATTCACTCAACTCTATTCCACAGTGTTACACCAGCCCACAAAAAAGTTCTGTCTTTCCCACAGATGAGATTTATCCTTTTGTTCAGAATTCCATTGTGCCAAAAGATCATAGTTATCAATCACAGTCTTCATCTCAGAGCTTTATACATTCTTTTAGATTTAATTTCGCAGGCATAGAGTAACTTGTTGTTAAGGACAAACCTTGAACTTCATTTGAAATTCTATTGGGAGACCAATGTAGAGAACAAATTTAGCATTTGTCTATTTGCTGAGCCAAGCAATAGCATTCTTAGTAGCCAAGTGGAGCTCTCAGAACCCACTGCTGAATTTAGTTAGTGTGCACTCCTAGATAATGTGTATCATTGTTTGATCTGCACTGCAGATTGTCTCCTTGACGTTATTGATATAAACTGGGACCATATAGAACCTGGTTTGCAACCAAGATTCTGTAGTGGCACCAAATCTTATGTAAAGGGGGTCATATAAGGTGTATAAAACCAGGTTATGGGTTGCTCGTTATGATTATGGTGTCTATATGTATGCATCATTTTGTAGTTGAAGTTATAAGTATCAGCTCTGCACTGTCTATATTTCAAATTTGTGCTGTGTTTCTGGGAAATATCCCAGACAAGTTGGTGTTAGCTCTGCCTAGCCTGCTTGATGGCCCATTAAGGACCATCAGCTACAAAATTGACCAGTGGAGAGAAGGCAGCTACATCTTGTCACTCAGCAAAGTATGCAAGGGCTTGCCCATGTGACTCCAGACTCCGTTTTGCTGTAATTTTCCACAGTAAGAACAAAGAGGTTCTTACACCTGGAAAAGCCTATATAAGGTTAATGCCTCATCTCCGTCTTGTCTTCAATCCTGCTTCTTACCTCTGGAGGGACTTTGCTACAAACTGAAGCTCTGCACAAAGAACTGATGACCCATCCCAGCAGGGGATGTTCTCCAGAGACTTGATTTGAACCTGCAGTTTACTCCATCACTGCTACAAGCCTGAATTAAGAACTTTGCCATTACTGTATGTAATTGATTCCATTTAACCAATTCTAGCTCTCATCATCTCACCATTTAACCAAATCTAGCTCTCATTTTTCCTTTTATGAATAAACCTTTAGATTTTAGATTCTAAAGGATTGGCAACAGCATGATTTGTGGGTAAGATCTGATGTGTATACTGACCTGGGTCTGGGGCTTGATTCTTTGGGATCAAGAGAACCTTTTTTCTTTTACTGGGGTGTTGGTTTTCATAACAATTCATCCCCAGGACGAGTGGCACTGGTGGTGATACTGGAAGACTGGAGTGTCTAAGGAAATCGCTTGTGTGACTTGTGGTTAGCCAGTGGGGTGAAACCGAAGTCCTTTTTGTCTGGCTGGTTTGGTTTGCCTTAGAGGTGGAAAAACCCCAGCCTTGGGCTGTAACTGCCCTGTTTAAGCAATTGGTCCTGAATTGGCACTCTCATTTTGGTCCCGCCAGTCACATTGTCACAGTCTCGAAGACACCAACAGTGCTTGTTTGCTGCACAGAGATCTTGCTCAGTCCAGAATTGGACCTACAATGTGGTAGGTCAAAGTTGGAGAGGTGAGCAGTAGAGTCTGTGACGAGAACTGATTGGTGGTTGGTGTTAAGCACCAGTCTTCCTGCCACAGAGCATCCACTGTCAAGTTCTGATGTGGCAGCTTTGACTACAGTAGGTGCTGTGATAAAAGATGTGTAGCTGGTGGTTGTTGAACAATGGAAAGCTTTATGTTTGTGGTAGTCTGTAGCATTCAGTACTAGTTGGAGTTTCCACTAACACTGAAGGCTTCATGTGCAACTGCTGTTAGGCAGCCAAAGGGGACACAAAGACATGACTAACTGAAGCCAGATCATCATTCACCAGGAGAGGTGAAGTCTTTTAGCCAACCAGAAATGATAGAAAGCATGACTTATGGATGTTGCTAGGTGAGAGCTTAGCATCAGTGAGGAATTATAAAGTACTCACAGGAGCAGTATCACTGACCTGCCGATAATGACTTGTGTCACAACAGAGCTACATGAAAACATGTTCCTGTCATTGTTACCTCCTCCCCTAGCCTTGCTTGTTTGCTTCATCTGCATATTGTGTCTTATCATAAGCCAAGATTGTAAGCCCTTTGGGGCTTGGACTATCTTTTTATTACGTGTTTGTACAATTGTAGCACAATATGTTCCTGATCACAGACTGAAGCCTTTAAGTACTACTGTAATACAAACTGCATAATAGAGGCAGGGTTGGTCTCCTTAGACATTAGCATATTGGAAAGCAAAGTATCCCTTTTACAAATCTTCACAAGGATGACAATAAAACTAAGACCATATGGTTGTCATAAAGTATGCAATAGGAAAGAGGTGCTAAAAATCCTAAATATCATGGGGGAAGTTGGGGTTGGAAAATGGTGGGAAACATAACTAAGTGGTACTTTTACAGTCACCCTCTATCACTGTGTAACTGCTTCTGTCCCTTCCACTAATACAGTGATAAAACCCAGCTCTATATGCAAATGGAAGATGGTGTCAGGAATAAGCAATCTGTGTAATATGTTTACCAAAGGGCCATCAGGATTGATGATGATTTAAGCACTGTAAGTTACTGATGCTAGAGACAGCTGTATCTCATTCTCCACACATTTTACATACTGTTTTGGTGGTGAGAGTTCATGTGAGTGTTTAGGATTTCCAGGCCAGCTGTGAAAGACAGTAGTGCTCTTGACCTAAAATGAGAGTTGAGAGGAAACAGACACATGGTCCTTCAGATGGAAGGTCAAGACATACAGGGATAGATCCTGAAGATTCCAAAATCTTCACCTTTTGTTGCTTATTCTTCAACACAGCATTATTCTGCTGGTGGCTTCACCTCCAAGAGAAGATACAGATGAATAAAGGTGATGCTGGGGCTGTGGAACTGCCCTTCCATTTTGCATCTAGTACAAAGGGGAGGATTTTATGCACAGTTGGTTACTGTGAGGGAGAATGCCCTCACCCCCAAGATTGTGGTTGCAAATTTTTGTTTGTTTGTTTGTTTATTTCCCAATTTGTTACCAACCTTGTTTGCTTATTTCTTACTTCTTTATATCCTTTGCCTAATTACCACCTAATTGTTGGAGGATCTGTACTGTAGCACTTGACAATATGCTCCAGAGGTCTTCCATCTGGTAGAATTGTCTCCAACTGTACTGCAGACTCACAGTTCATCATGATTGCCTTTGGTTGGTATTTTACTAAGTCACGCTTTTCTTCCCTAAAATGTAAAGACTATTGAGTTCAAAAGTTCTCCTCAGTGCTATGCAGCTGGATTTTGGGAACGAGGTTCCCAAAGAAATTCAGGGGATTTAGCCACACATCTCCCATTAATATAATGTCAAGAACAGAATTATCAGACACACCGATAAACACAATATGTTGGAGAAGAGTTAACATGTTTTTTGTAAAGGGAAATCATGCCTTATCAATCTATTCGAATTTCTTGAAGGCGTCAACAAACATACAAAGAACAACAAAAATGATCGGGGGATGGAACAGCTTGCATATGAGGAGAGGTTATAAAGACTGGGACTGTTCAGCCTAGAAAGAGATGATTAAGGGGGGGATATGACTGAGGTCTATAAAGTCATGCATGCTGTGGAGAAAGATAACAAGGAAGCGTTATTTAATCCTTCACATAACACAAAAACCAGGGGTCATACAATGAAATTAATTGGCAGAAGGTTTAAAACAAACTTAAGAAAGTACTTCTTCACACACCACACAGACAACTTGTGGAATTCATTGCCAGGGGATGTTGTGAAGTCCAAAAGTGTAATGGGTTCAAAAAAGTATTAGATAAGTTAATGGTGGTTAGTTCCATCAATAACCATTAGCAAAAATGGTCAGGGATACAACCCCATCTCTGGGTCTCCCTAAGCTTGACATGCCAGAAGCTGGGACTGGACAATAGGGGATGGATCACTTGATAATTGACCTGTTCTGTTCATTCCCTCTGAAGCATCTGGCACGAGCCTCTATTAGAAGACAGGATACCATTGGTCTGACTCATGATGGCAATTCTTATGTTCTTTTTAATTTTTATAGAAGATATGTATCTAATCCCCTTCACTGGAAGTGTGCAAATACTCACCTGTTTTAAAGTCCAGTTTCTTGGGGCCAGCTCATCCCATTTTTTTGCCATTGACTTTAATGGGAGCAGGTTTAGCCCCTTTATGAGGGCTAAATGCCCATTAATTTCAACAGGAGTTTCCCCCACTTATGAAATGTGATGTCTGGCCCTAATTATATACTGTAGTTTTAAATCACATGAACTTTCTTTCACAAAATATCATTTAAGGTGACCAGTGACTGTGTGAAATGATGAAACTGCAATTATACAGTAAAGTTCATCTATGTCTATTAGTAGCTAGTGGTTCATGCGAAACTAAATAGAGTTCAAGCTAAGAAAAACTCAGAGGAAACAAAAAGCAAAGGAGAACAGGATAGGAAGGCCAAGACTCAAAACTTAATGAAAAGTTCTAGAAATACTTAACCAATTATCAGCACAGACAAGATAGGAACTGTATGTCCAATTATCTGCCATATGTGTGCTCGCATTCTTTTTAACCATATAAACACAGAAAACAAACAAACCAACCAACAAACCATAGGAAGTTGTAGTAGCAAACAGTACATTTCTGCCTCCTCTAAAAATAAATCTACAAAAGCCTAATATTTGGCAAGGGCTCTCTCATTTGAATTCAGTCAACTAATCATAATTTCTGTTTTGTTTTAATCAAAGGTAGTTGAATGCCATCAAGGATTAACAGTAGTTTACACAGGGGATCTTAGTATGGATACTTTTTGTCTTCAGCTGTGTTCCCTATTGCCAAAGAATTCCTAACTCAGTTAATAGGGCATAAGAAATACATCAAAGTAATCTCTATGGGATTTCAGCAGCTGAACTGGTGGATGTGTGCTGATGACCTGCTACTAACCTGGAGGATTTTAGCAGGAACAGTAATCCTACCAATGCTTAACTGAGCCCTTTGAAACTCTATTTTTTTTTGTCTTCTCTCTTTTCAGCAAAGTTTTATATTACAAGCACTGAACTAGTTACTGATATCACTTGTAAGAGAAATTCCTTGATAACTTAGCTCAAATGGGTATAATCAAAATGTTTTGCATAGCCAACTAACTACAGATTGTGAAACTTGTTTGGTCAGACAAACTCCTTAAAATGTCCAGAGTATTTCTATACCACAGAAAGCAGCCTAGTGCACTTGCTTTCCCCTATATTATATGCTTCAATATTTTTTCTATTTAGTATAAACTTTATTAGATAAATGTGATTGTCTTCCTCAACAGCGCTGGGCTGAAACAGAATTCTCCCAATCTTCACACTTTGATATATCCACTTACTTGTAAGGAAGACTTTGCTTTGTGTCAAATGGACAGCTTATAAATCTATCACTCACTGAAATATGAGGGGAAGTATCTAACATTCTCAATCATTTTTCTCTATTGTCTCAGTTTTCTCCTAGAAAGGTAACTTCTATGTTTTTTGTTTTTACTTCTCCAGAGGATATTAAACTTTGGTCAAGGGCTGATATAAATCAACACTATCAGATTATTAAAAAGGAGAGTGTCATGTCTTATGAGCAAATTTGAAAACAATGTAAAATCTGTCATTGTCCACTTTATCACTCTTTTAATCTTAGATAATTTATTATGGAGTAGAAAAATATTTATATAGACAACCAGAAGAACAGCATATTTTTGTTAACAATATGGAAGGAAAGTGGAATTTCTAAAATGTATTCATTGTTAACTTTTACTGTCCAAATATAGGGAACAATTATATTAATCAGTGGTAGAGCTTAGAAAATAAATAAGTATATTTCTATACATTGGACTATCATTTTTTTCTAGACATTTTTCAATTTCCATGTCTTATCTACTACAAAATATAACATTTTTAATGGGATTTATATTATTCTGAACTTGTTTTTTAAATTTGGTGTCTGAGATTCAGAACTTTGCTGAAGAGGCTGTAGCTGAAATGAGTTTCTGCCAAGAGCTTTGGAGAGACAGGAGGGATATAGTAATATATTTTGTTGAACCAACTTCTGATAGTGAAGACCCAAATATCTTCTTCAGGAGGCAGATATTCCACTCTTCCATTTTATTTTTAAGGATTTAAATCACCGTACTCTAGGGCTAGCTTTCTTGGGCCAGGAAAATGTCCTAAATATGGAATATTTTTATTCTTTTCTGCCCAACTGCTTCTAATAAGAACAGTATTTACATCCTCATTGAAATGATTCCATAATTATTTATTTCCAGGTAATCATATTTCAGAGTTTGTTTGGGGCTTTTTGGGGGGGATGAGGGTGGGTCGGTTGGTTTTTGTTTGCTTGTTTTCAGTGTAGAATATTTGTAAAGACATTTTAATATTATTTTAGGGTGTTAGTTGGATTTCACTGAAACACTTTCATTCTAAACTCTTTTCCAGTCAAAGGTGAGTGTGAGAATTTCCTAAAGTTTAACACTTCCTACACCAGGATTTCTGAGAGGGTCCTTGGAGGACAGTTGTGGTTGACTTCCTTAGTTCCTGAGCCAGGGAAATTCTCCCTTGGATGGATCTGGGGCTTTGAGAGACTTTTTACCCACCATAAAGGAGCTGGAGTGGGAGTGACAATCACAGAGTAAGTGTTTAAAGTTTTCAATTTAAAAAATGTTAAGTATTTCAAGTTTAAGGTGAATAAAAAGCCCAGTCCCTGTATCTTCCATCCTTGGTCCCCTATACGTATCCTCCATGTCTTCCCTAATCTTCTGAAATCTCTTTTCATGTACCTATGTTCCCTGAATCTTCCCTCAACATCCTGACTTTTTCTGTCAAACTGTCATGCATCCCCCTCTACTTACCTGCTTTCGAAACCCCTACCTCCAAGCCTATGTTGTGTAACTCCATGATACTGACCCTCCCGTTTCCTTTCCATATTTCCTCCTAGACAACTGTCTGCCTCAAACTCCTGCCCCTTCACAAATGCCCCAATTCTTACCCTCCATTCATACTTGGAGTCAGTACAAGGTTCATTTATATTTACAAACTTTTAAAAATTTATTTAAAATATTGTTCTGTATGAATGTGACTCAGGCTGTAGCTGCAGGTAGCAGGAATGGGGAAGGAGAAGGAAAAGAAAAGAAAATATTCCTCAGCACTTTAAGGCACACACGACTTTTTATAGATAGTTTCTTCATTCTGGCCCAGTTACAAAGAGACAAAATGGTACAAAATAATCCAAATCAACCAATCAAAAAATGAATAGGAAAATGGAAAACAGACCTCACCTTACAAAGTCTCACTTAAGCAGCATAACTGAATGGAAATGTTTCTGAAACATTGTGCCCTGACATATAGTGGTAATACACAGAATTCTCACATGCCATCAGAAAGAATATTATGCATGTTAAAGTTGCAGTACTGCACCCACTGTACAAAGGAGTTCTGCATTATTTATAGCCACTTTTCTGATCAAGTATTAAGGTCCTAGTCCTAAGGTTTTTTTTTTGTTTTTTTGATTTTCTGCATTAGTGGACCCCTGCATCCATGCAGAGCCCCATTAATTTCAGTGGGACTTCATGCAGAAAAACGTTCACTTGCATGGACAAGTTTGCAGGAGTGGGAACTAACACAGCTGAAAGGAAACAAACAAAAAAGAAGAAAAAAAATCTAGATATGCTCCTGTGCCAGTGTTTTCCCCTTAGCTCTCTCTAAATTTTGCATTTATTCTGAAAGATGGTCATTTAGTTTCTTTCATTAATACAGTCTGCAAATCCTTTTTGTGAAGACCTAAAGTCTTGCAGTAGCGAGTAAGTATATATATTCCTTACCAAACCTGAAAAGATTGCAGTTCAACACCACTCTGTTACATGCTTTTGTTCCTTTGATTATATACATAATTGATATAACCTTGATGAATAAAAAAAGCTCTTGATTTTTAAATAAGCAATAATCATTCCTGCTTTTTGTTTGGTTGTTTTGTTTTGTTTTTAAAGAAAATTGCATTTTGTCTATAGTTTCTCTCCCTCCTCTCTTAAGTGTGGTTATGCACCATATTTTTTATTTAAATCTGATGTACTGTGTCTTTGTCCTTGACTTAGAGAAAAGAAATATAAGTTTTCTACTGTGCAGTGAATATTGCATCGTTTTATATTTAACATCAATAATGTTGTATCACTTATAACTGTAAATCATAAAACCACAGATTAGAAAAAAAATTTTCCCCCAAATATACTTTGACTTCTACATGATGTGTGTGTTTACCCTATAAACAGAAAAAAGGAAAATAATTGTGTAATATTTAGTAACTCCATTTAGTTCCAGTATTCGTAACAGTCCGTCTAATTTTGTGATTTTTCTCGATTGTAGTGGTGTTTGTGTATAACTAGTTGTGAAGGGGCATCTCTATGTTCTAAACTTTTTAAAATCTGTTTAATATTTTAATGTTCAATTTCGGTGTCCATTCAGTGTTTATAAAGTAATTCAATTCTGAAATAAGTTCAGCATTCAAACCTCTTCACATTGGTTCCACTACAGCATACCACAGGGACATAATCCTCACAAAAATGCTGTTTGATCCCAGGGAAGAAAAGATAATGGATTGACCCTCTACATGAAACCATAAAACAGAGTTCTGGGTTGCTGCCATTCAGATGAATAGAAACTGGCAGCATTTTTAACACCTTTCCAGTTTCAATTTTGTAACATCTGCAGACATCATGCTGGAATGGTAAACATTTTAACGGTCAGACTCTGTCCACTTATATCATTACTATTTCCCCTATTATCCCCTACTTTTAGTGTGAAACAGAAATGAAAAGGTGACAGATTGCTGTGAATGAAATGAATGGAGATGCCATTTGCATTCATTTCAGTAGCAGCAAATCCCCTACTTTCCCATTTCTTTTTTGCCCTTCTGAGATCTCTTACTGCTCTGAAAATTCACAGGGCAGGCATTACATTTTGATAATGCAACTGAAACCCTAAGCACCAGCCCATGAATCATTTCAATAGCACTAAACTTCTTTATAATTACATTCTATCATTTCTTTTTAAATCCAAATTGATTCAGATTAATAGGAAGATTTAAGCTACACATGCCCCGGAAAGAGAGGTATTTATAAACATAAATCACTAAAGTGCCCAATACACAAAAGGCCCAACTAAAAGCTGAACAGCCCATCTACTTGTACCATGTTCATTTAAAATTTGTTTGGCTGTGACACTTCCATTCTGCCTACTGGGATTCCCTTGTTCAGAGATAACTCAAGAATTTCTTTTCCTTTGGACAGCTAGCACTTAGACTGTGGGTGTCAAAACATCTTTAAACTCAGGCAGTGTATAAAACGCTTTTATTTTTCCTGTGGGCCTTTCTCATAAGGGAGAAGGGGGCTTTATATTACAGATTCTTAACGCTGAACTATTTTCAGAAGCATTTGTATTAGTAAGTCTTCTTGTTCTTCATCTCTCCCCTTATCTTCCAGGGCCATCACTGTTTAGCATCAATAAGCAATTTCTTAAAGCCTTTATTGTTAAAAGAAAAAGAGATACAGAAACAGAGACAGAGTGGTCACTTAAAATAAAAAATACTAAGACCATCCTGACAAAAGTGAGATGCCTGGCATTTGTATACCAAAAGGTCACACATCTTTAGTCTCCATGTGAGGGAGGTACAGATCACATCAGTCACATATTCCAGTAGACTAAAAAGAGATAACAATAACTAGAATTGGATGGGTGCAGTATATGATAGGCCACATGATTTCATCTTTGATTCTAAGGAAACAATATTTATATTTAAAGTATTAGCATTTGGGTAGTGGAAAATTAAACTCTATCCTTTCAGCTTCAATACTGTATGTCAGTGGTTCTGAAACTTTAGTAACCCGAGGGCCCTCATTTTGATTTTTTTTTCATAGATCCTCCAGGCCTCCACTGAGCCCTGGGTCCCACTCCCACTCCAACTCTTGCCCCAAGGCCCCACCCCTACCCCAGCTCTGTCCCTCCTCTTCCCTGTCTCTTTATGTCCCCTTCCCCGAGCATGCCCTGTCCCCACTTCTCCCTCTCCCTCCCAGTGCCTCCTGCACATCACTGAACAGCTGTTCCCCAGTGCGCAGGAGGTACTGGGAGGATGGGGGAAGAGTTGATCAGTGGGGCCGGGTGAGCCATTAAATTCAGCCCAGAACAAGGGATAGGGTGTAAACTGTATCACCCGTGGAGCAACCCCATGAAGAATTATGCTCCATCCCCTACCAAAAACTTACGTGTGTGGGAGAGTATTGGGCAGGTAGCTCCCAACCTCCCCTTTGTGTCAGCAGCAATCCAGGCAATGCTAATACAACCATTCAGGGCAAACATGGGGAGGACAGCCTTATTTGTTTAGGTGGTAGCATAGCCAGAGCAACAGATCTTTGTTACTGAACTAAGATATACTAAAAGCAGCAAAGAGTCCTGTGGCACCTTATAGACTAACAGATGTATTGGAGCATGAGCTTTCATGGGTGAATACCCACTTCATTGGATGCATGTGACTAAGTGGGTATTCACCCATGAAAGCTCATGCTCCAATACATCTGTTAGTCTATAAGGTGCCACAGGACTCTTTGCTGCTTTTACAGAGCCAGACTAACACGGCTACCCCTCTGATATTTAAGATATACTAGGGAAATCAGATGCTTTCAGTTCCATTTATACTGTCAATTGCACATTTGGTATTTGGATAGTCAATTTTCTGACCAAAGACATCTGATATTTTAAAAGCAAATGGTATAAACTTGCCTAAAGATATAATCAGAAAATACAACTTATAACTCTGACGCCTCCAGTACAAATATTGACAATGTAACTCAGTGACTCAGAATACAAATATGCATACAATACTTCTTGATATGTAAATAAAGGGACATATTCATAACTCGAAACAGTAAAGAGTTACAAAGCTGAAGTCCTACACATCAAGGCATCAGTGTCATAAATTTTCCCTCAGTTCTTGAATGTGCAGAACAAAAATGAAGGCATCAATCCAGCTAAATGTTCTTGGTTCCAGAAACCAAAGTATATCCACAACTATCACACAGACAATGCTGGCTCTTGGACTACAATGTGGTTTAAAAAAATCATCTAATTGCCATGGAATAGTCTCAATTCATAGCAAATTTTTGTAAAATTTCAAAACTAGGCATTCAAAATTTCAAAACCCAGAGGTTATGGGTCCAAGCCAAACCTCTGAATCTGAATATCATCCAAATATTTGTATAGGTCAGATACATACTTGCATTTAAATCTTCACAGTGGACTCTTATTTCTATAATAGACCAAACAGAAACCCAGATCCAAGCATCCCCAAGGTTTGGCAAAGTTTGGACCATTTTTAGTTCTCAGTTTAACAGCTTGAATCCCTCTCTATTCCTAACTTGTAAATTTGATAGCCAAAACTGCCCTCTGCTCATGGAACCAACCATATAAGTGGTATAAATGGTATTCCCTCCTCCCATACATAAAATGCATTAAAATACCCCAAATAGGACAGTTTCCTATTACATGACAAACATTTTTCATAGTTCATGTAATTACAGACACTTGTGATCAAGCAAGGTACTGGCTATGAGTAGCCACAACCATTTTTGTGTCAGCATAGATTCACTTCAATATTTTGATTAGTTAGGGAAAGTGGTGTAGTGACTATTTATATGGGACTGAATAACTGTTACTATATACCATTGCAGATTAACACCTGGGTTGTCCCTCACATTGAATTTGTGTGAGAAAAAAAGCAAGTCTGGGAGGGAAAAGAAATCCCAGATGATCTCCTCATGAAATTTCTCTAGGATCATTCCAACAGAGATATGAGCTCGAGGATTTAACCCATAAACCCTACAGATCTCAAAGGATTTACAAGAGGTGGAGACCATCTCCACAGATGCTTTCTGCCACCTCTGTGGCAAACTGTAATCTTATGCTGCATTAACTGTCCATCAGCTTTTCTTGTAGATGCTCACAGGAGATGGTATGTATTTCTACTTCTATTACATCCCAGCTTTGTTCTGCCCGCTCCTCAGCTGCACATTTTGGACTCTGAATTCAGGGACAGGGTGGAGTGAGAGGAAAGGTTCAAAGTTGGTTTTAACTATCCTCTTTATGCTGATGGTTCACAATTCGGCTCATTAGTAGAGACGTAATCTTCTTTCATCCATTCTAGTATCTCAGCTAGAAAAGGGCAGAGAAAGGTAAGTCCATTTCTCAGAGGATTTAGATATTTTAAATTCTGATTTCATTCTGATTTGGAACAAAACCGCACAATTCTGAAATTCAGTCTGATTAGGAACAGTATCTGGATTCTGGGCAGTCCTCATGGCAGAACGTCCCAGAGCTGCAGACCTTAGAACTCTTGAGGAAACTAATTCCAAAGTAGTCTGCATTGCAGTCTACCAATGAACTTGGAGGGACAGCTGGCAGGAAACCAGGCAGGAAACTCTGCCTAAATTCCAACAGAATTTAAGTGAAATTGAATTCCTACTTAATAAGCTTCTACAATGTATGTAACCATCAAAGCTGTGTCAGATTCTTCACACACATTTGCTTTTAAAAACAGAAGTCACTGTCCAAAGTTTAACATACCTGGGCACCGAACTGGAAAGAGAACTTCAAGGTTACTGTGAAAGGGTCTACTTACCCCGCACTAGCCCAGAAAGGGTTAAGCCCATATTATTGACAGTGGAAGTCCTGCCTTCCTGGTGGGACTGGGCATGCGCCAAATGCTCTAGCAGTATAAAGGGAGGAAGCCCAGCTCATTCTGGGCTGGAGGCTGCAGGAGAAGGACCTGAATGGGAAGCAGGGCTGGCTCCAGGCCTTTTGCCGCCCCAAACAACAACAAACACCAACCACCAACAAAAAGCAGTGATCATGATCTGCAGCTCTACTGCCGCCGCTTCAGTCTTCTAAGGCAATTCGGCGGCTGGTCCTTCACACCAAGAGGGAGCGAGGGATCCGCCTCTGAATTGCCGCTGAAGACCTGGACATGCCACCCCTCACCATTGGCCGCCCCAAGCAGCTGCTTGCTGGGCTGGTGCCGGCCCTGCTGGGAAGCACTTGTGGAGGGCCAGCCACAGCCTCTGACTGTGCCGGGAATCAGAGCTCTCCTGGATCCACTTGAACCCTGGCAACTGGAGGAGCCACAGGCACAATTGACCACGGAGAATCCGAAGTCTCATGGGAGATCTCAACACAGATACTGGTAGAAACTGACCCAGGGAGGGTGACGGAGTGTACTTCCCACCTGGGAAACCTCAGTGTGTTTTTAGTAGGACCTGGGCCACCACACATCTTGGTGTGTGCCCCACCACCTATTCAACTCTGGCTGCTAAGCCATGCTGCTCTGCATCCCAAGGGTGACTCCACTGAACTCTGCTGCTAGGCCACACTGTCCTGCACCCCAAGGACTGTTCTATTGATTCTGGCCACTAGGCCATGCTGCCCTATGTCTTAAGAGTGGCTCCATTGAACTCTGGCTGCTAGATCACGCTGCCCTGCACTAAGGGCTACTCTATTGACTGTAGCCGCTAGGCCATGCTACCCTGACCCTAGGGACATAGACTGTCACAGTTACTTACAGAGAAGTTGGAATCATTATGACACTGATACAGGCTCTCAAAGGGGCAAAAAGAATGAGAGAACTACAGGTCACCTAAACTTTGCATGCTGGCTGGTGGCTCCCAGGTGGGAATTTTGTGTGCATCTGGTATGTGCCTCCCTTGGAGTGTAAAACACCCACTACTTTATCAGACGGACAAGGGAAATGAAGGAAGATTTAGAAGCATGGGGAATATTTCTAGAGGAGTTTAACAGGGTTTCAAATACATTGTTCAGACTGGTTGTTCAAGACTGATCTGCATGTACAATCTGATGCTTTGGAAGGCATAGGTTTAGGGGTTTACTATCAGGGAGAGTGGTGGGTGCGGAGTGGCTAGAAAGCTGGGTGGGTACAAGTTCCCCCTCACACACACACATATTAGTGGCAGTCAGTACTTGGAGAGAAAACTTTTAGAACCAAAAATGTCCTTTTCTGGTGTGACAAACAATTGGTGGTCCATATTGTGACCAGACAATCAGCTAGGAGTGCTTGAGTAATGGGTTTGGTGAGGGTCTTGTGTTACAGTTCCTGTGGTTTAACATCCTTTTTCATGAAGTACATGTCCCAGGAGTGGAAATGGTATTGCCGATGGCCTATCTCAAATTCGGGATAATAGATTCTGGGACCTCTTCCCATTTGCTAGCAGGAATCTTCAGGTTATCCCTCAAATACTCTGGAACCTTTGCTCATGACATCTGTAGGACTAGTCAAGAATTCAGTTGCCTCACAGACTCTGAGGACCTACAAGGCTAGCCTCTTGGAGTTCATAGAATTTAGGGCACAGGAAGGGCTTCGTTAAGGGTGGCCCATACCTATGCAGCAGGTGGTGCAATATATTCTGTCTTTGACCTACCACAGTTGGCTCCCTCCACTATCTCTGCTCAGATAGCCAGCCCGTCCTACTGGAATATGTTTCTTCCGTGGGCCAATGGGCAGAGGTCCAGATTTTTTTGTCTTCCTTGTAGCGCATTCAGCCCACAGGGAGTTAAGCAGGAATGTGCTTACTACCTACCAGAGGTGATTGGAATAGATTTGTTAATTCATCACTACTTGTGGCTGGCTTCCAGTGTGGTTAAAAGGATAACATTAACAGTCCCCATAGGCAAAAAGATTGGGGATGTGGTGATTGGCCTTGGGCTCACACATAGGATGCTCTTTGTGAATCAAGGTCAGACTTTGCAGTCTCCACAGGACAAGGTCTTCATCCTTCTTCACTCTCTGTCCTCTTCACAGATAGGAGGGTGATAGGACTCAGAGACATCTGAGTCCTTGGGGCTAGGCTGAGGAGAGACTACTGTGAGTTGTGGGTTATAGAGTAAGGTGCCCTGTAAACCCTCTCACTGGAACCAAATAAATACCTGGTATAAGAAAGTATGTGTACATAGAGACCTTCCCTGTATTAAAGTTTAATAAAAGTTACGGCCTGTCGCTTAATTCTATGCATGCATCTGTACTCGTGCTACTATGTCCGCATCAAGGTGGCAGAATTAAGTATCCAACACACATTTTATTTAATGTCAAGAGGTCACACAGTTAATAATGTGACTCCAGTTTAAACCATCAGCAAGGAATGCAGTAGATAACTGTTCCAATACACTGCGTACACCTGTTCCCATATACAAACACAGCATGGTTTAGCAAACTGAGGCTATGATGGATGTGTGTGATTTCTTCCCCATGTGTTGCATAATTTAGAAAATCCTAGTAATCAAAAATTAACTACCTTGTGAACAATCTTTCCTGTAGAGGAACACTTCTGTGTTTCAGTATTAATAAGAAAACACATTTAGAAAATAATTGAAGATACTGTCATAATTTCAGGCAAAATCTCAAAGGTCTTGGATATAGCATTCTATGTTCTCTAGAGCGATTGTCATTCTCCTTACTACATTGTTTACACTTAGTTGCCTTATGTATACATAGACAATAAGACCCACAATTGAAAGCAGACAGCAAGACAAGCATGACCAATAACACTTTACCGCTGTACCAATACTTTAAATGAAGTTGGAAGATCAATTCAATTTCTAGTTTTTCTCAGAGTAGCATTGCCCAACAAGATACAGAATGATGAATGCTGATCTCTTAAAATCACTAAGGTATAAAGCGTTACAAAAAAGTTACTTGTATTTAAAAAAAAAACAACAGTGATAATGCCTCTGATGAATCACAGTGATGTGGCTGTCCTAAAGCTTATCAACAACAGTGAAAAATGAGGTAATTAGTAAAAAATAAAATGCAAAATATTACCGGATGCTGGAACATTTTTCTTCACACATTTAGGATTAGATCCTCATCTGACTATGAGAGAATCTACATGCAAAAAGAAAAATGTAAATATGATGTGTAAACTCAGTTTTTCCTAATAACTGAGTTATTTCTAATAAACTAGGAAGACTTGGAACATCAGCCTTTTAAATCTCACAATAGATTGCTGAATAAGGGGCATATTGTGACCAGCTTCTATACAGGGTGCACAAAGGATAGGGGCAGCCTTAATTCCTGGTACTTCTCCCAGTCACACAAAGAATTTGCCAGAGGAAGTGCAGAGCATTTGTTCTGCCATCCCAAGCAATGTAGCACCATTCACACACCTCCTGATGTGCATATGCCTGGCTGCACAGCCCCACATCCATCCCAGTGCCGAGCTGTGGCTAGAAGACACAACAGAACACTAAGGGCCTGTCTACACCAGCAAGTTTCTGTGCAGTAAAGCAGCTTTTTGCACTCAAACTGCAGCCATGTACACACTGCCCAGCCACTCTGTGCACAGAAACTCCTCAGTTGCAGCATTGCAAAAGAACCACCTCAACGAGAGTCGTAAGGCTATTTGCACAGAGGCTCCATCGCTCTATTGCCAGTGCAGACACTTGATTGCTTTTTGCGCTGTAATTAGCCTGCAGAGCTTGATACACTCTGCCCCCCAAAACACACTGTCTCACTCCCCTCTACACACACACACACACACACACACACACACACACACACACACACACACACACCATCCCCTTCAGCTGAAAAGCAGTTGGCAATGTAGTAGGATGTCCATGGAACAATGATGTTGTGCCTGCCCTATGAGGCATTGCAACCTTTCTCAAAATACCCTGTGGCCAGCTGCACAATGAGATAGCTACTACAATGAACGGCTGTCTTTGTCATTGCAAGAGCTGCTAATGTGGATGCACTCCAGCATCACACACTGTGGACATGCAACAGTGGTTTAATTCCAGCAGAAACTTGCCAGTGTAGACATACCCGTACGGAACAAGTTTCTTTGTTCTGAATGTAGCTATTGAAATCAAATATATTATAACCAGTGTTGGACCGTCGTCACCCACATCTTTTTCTTTACCTTCTTGTATACTTTAGTGTACATTCAATACTCAGGGTACTGTTAATTCTGGCTGCTCTTGGCCACCATAAACAGGAGTTATCTGCATAGGATAGATGTGTGTAGGGATGGATCGGATCACAATAATAAATATTAATAATAGGCCAAATCCTGTTAATCATATCCATGCAAATAATTTCATTGGCAGACCCTTGGGTTCCGACACAGAAATCCAGAAGACAATTAATTCAGACAAAACTGCTATTAAAATTTCTCATGTCTCTCTCTGAAAAAGTGGGGCCCAGGCAATACCAGCATGGTAGCGCATTACACAGTAGTCAGGATGTTTGCTTCTGTCTTCATGGGCCTAATAGTATTTTGACTTGCACATCCCTTGGAGCCATAGGTCTGGGATCTGTTCCTCCCCATTTTGCAGCCAAACCTCAAACCTCTTTAAATTGGATAATTTGTAGGGAAACATCACCGGATGACATATTCAGAGACTTCCTACCTGAATGGCTCCCTCCTGTGGGTATTTCTCCTGAGAAGCAGCAAGCTGAGCATGTGATAAAAAGATGTGAAAATAATCTTCATTTTTAACTGCAAATTCCCTTTAATAAAGCAACATATATGCCCCGTAAGGTTTACTATGTTTCTTTTCCCCTGTAAATTCTTGTTAGCTTTAGTATGTGTTTTTGCATGGCACTTCTTCTGGTCCCACTGAAGTCAATAAGAGTGTGCAATGGAAAATCTTGCAATGGACAAGGCACATAATTATTTAAGCAAAACTATGTTTCAGACATACATATTAGTGCTGCAGCTGTTTACCAGAAATTCAACTTCTAACAAGCAGACCTGGCACCTCCAAGTAATTATAAAAGCTTCTGAACTTACTGGTGCTGTTCCCATTAGGCTCAGAATGAAAAGCAAGCCTGCATTATGGCAAAAAAATATGATGCCTTGCCAGAGAAATTCAAATTGCTCTTAGCACCAGAGCCAAGGGAGCTCTTTATACATTCCTGACATCATAATGCAATGTTCAGAAAGATTTTATTGCCTTAGGATTTCATTCTGAACATGTTTTACCATGTCTGTCTTTCCTGCTACATCTGCATCTTCCAGCCACATGTAGGGATTCCTGAGTCAGGCCAATATCTCTGCCCCACAAGACATTCTGTACACTCTGAACATTCCAGGAAGTGCCAGGAGGTCTCACCTTTTCCTAGCCAAAACAGAATCACCTCTTGGAAAAAGGGGGCTTTACTCATATGCTTGATTTTTTTTTAGAATGAACATAATACAGTAAATTATAGTGATCCTCCTTTATTTTTAACTCAGGTTATTGATTTATTTGAGATCAAGCAGAAAAAATGTAATCATATACAACAGCAGGATAAATAATCTGGGACTGATTCTGCTCGCATCTACACTGTTGTAAGTGAGGAATAACTCCTGAAATCAGTGGAATTACACTGGTGTAAAAATAGTGCATTTTAGTAACTGTCCAAGCTTCATAAAGAAAACTATCTGAAAACATACATGAAAATGAGCACATTAACCACTTAATCTCTTCTTGGGGATATCTCCAGTGACTTTACTTAAAGGGATACTGCAAAGATGAGTAGACCAAAAATGTGACCTGCCTTTGGGTTAGCACTGAAAGCAGGTAGATAGCCCCATGATGCAAGCTGACTTTGCATAGTCCCCAGATCCTCTGGCCCTAGACGCCTCTGTTAAATTTCTCTCTATACCAGATGTCATAAACAGATTGTTAAGGGTTAATGTCTCTTGTACCTGTAAAGGGTTACAAGCAGGGAACGGGACACCTGACCAGAAGACCAATCAGAAGACAAGATACTTTTAAATTTGGGCGGAGGGAAGCTTTTGTGTGTGTTCTTTGTGTGTTGTGTGTTCTTCTCTCGGAGGGTCTGAGAGAGACCAGACATTACTACAGGCTCTCTAAGTTTCTTTTCTAATAGTAAGTAAAAACAGGCGGTTTAGGTTTTTTGATTGTTTTACTCTATTTGCAATTGTGGATCTGGCTGGTTAACTTTTATATGTGTAGTTGCTGGGAATATTTTGATTTGTATTGGTACTGGGGAGAAAGTCTCTTTCTGGTGTCTGTAAGCTATAGGACCCTGTAATATTTACATCTTGAAGTTACAGAGATAATTCTTTACTTTTCCTTTCTTTTATTAAAAGATTTCTTTTTAGAGAACCTGATTGATTTTGTTTTGTTTCCCTTGTTTTAGTCTAGGGAATTGGGATTACTCACCAGTACGGGTGGGGGGGAGACGGGAGGGGGAGAGATAGAATCTTTTTTTGTTTTCCTTGAATCTGTTTGCTTCTTTGTGGAAGGGAAGGGATATGCTTCTCTGTATGGTGATTTAAGAGGTTGGATCAGTATCTCTCAGGATAGCCCAGGGAGGGAAATTCTGGGAGGGGGAAAGGTGGGGGAATGGTTTATTTCTCCTTGTTTTAAGAACCCAAGGGATCTGGGTTTTTGGGGTCCCCAGGGAAGGTTGGGGAGGTCATAGTGCCCCAAAACACTATATTTTTGGGTGGTGGCAGGGCTATCAGATCTAAGCTGGTAATTAAGTTTAGAGGATTTAGGTGCTAGTATCTCATTTTCTGAACTCTAAGGTTCAGATCTGAGAAGGAATGCTACCAGGAAAATAGATGAACATGAAACACCTTGAAATTAGTCAGGCTTCTAAACGTAAAAATTTCATATCTTATTTGTAACTTCTCCACAAATTAGGATTGTTTTTTTTAAATGGAGAAA
The DNA here is from genome assembly GCF_007399415.2 of Gopherus evgoodei. Taxonomy (NCBI): domain Eukaryota; kingdom Metazoa; phylum Chordata; order Testudines; family Testudinidae; genus Gopherus; species Gopherus evgoodei. The sequence goes on along the minus strand of NC_044326.1, from coordinate 95,543,281 downwards.
TGGATCATTTTTAACATCAGGCACCTTTTTCCATGTTCATGAAGATCTATCCAGAATAAAAGATGTTTAGAGGTTGTTTTGTGTTCTATTCCCTTGTCCTTTATTTTTTTAACTCATGTTTTACAGCTGTTCTGCTTTTTTTGGTGTTTTTGTTTGCTTTTTGGCTTGGAAGGTGGGATACTGTTCCGCTGTCCCTGAGCAATCAAAACAAGGAGGAGTATTTCTTCTCCAACAGTTTATAGCTAAAATACCTTAGTTGGAAAGGGCGCTTGAAGAAAGCAGAATCAGTGCAGATAGTATGTAGAGATAGGCCTAATCCACAATATTTGAATCTAGATCTGACCTTCAGAGTTCAGTGTGTTCGGACTTTCAGAAAAATTCTGATCCACCTGTGGAATTCATTGAAGTTCAGGCACATTTGGATATGAGATTTTGGTTTGGGACTTCTTGTAAAATAGGTAATAGCTTGGATATGCCAGATTCAGTACAGTGCAAGTTGATGCAGCTCCACTAGAATCAGTTGTACGCACTTCCATCAGAGTTGAATTTGGCCCTAAATATTTCCCTGTAATATTATTAAGATTACATGAAAATCAAAAGCCATGTGAACTAATCATCATGCCCATTTACAGTGTCATAACTACAATATTAATTCAGGCTTGAGAAGTCAGTGTCATTAGTACCAAATATCAATTCAATCTAGTTTTCTAATTCCTGGAAGACTTCTGGAAAACAACTTCCATTACTAAATGTAAAAACAAAGATAGGGACAGATCAGAAAGGAAAGTAAAAGTTTCCCTTGTAAAATGTCTACCACTGAAACAATGAAATCTGTAAAAAAGCTTGGGAAAAAAAACCCTCTAACATCTGTCAGTATAGAAGATTTAGTTGAAAAGTTGCTTGGCTAGCAGCATCTTAACAGCCTCTTGTAAATTTATATTATATATATACATACACACTATTCAGTAGCAAGAAGTGATGTTTTCACAATTACTATATTTTCTTAGGGGAAAAAAATGTATTACTCTCACCATCTTTCCTTAATTAAGCATGAAAACCTGGAAATGAGATATAAGGCCTTTTTTCCACATCCACTATTACCCAACATCTTATAAAATATACATACACTTTACCAGCATAAAGAAGTGCTTTGCAGCTTACATGATCCATCAAATAGGTGATGCAAAGCTGGAATGAAATCACTTTGTCATCCAAAAATCAAATTTGTGATAGAAGGACGCACACCTGCATCACATCCTTCAGTGCACCAGAACTCCATTTGATGAGACTGACTTACAGTCCACATCACTAGCTTTCCATGAATTGTACTGTCTTTCCAAAGTCATGAGATTGATTAATGGCACACATACAGTAGTTTGATCATCAGAGCAGCAATGAGAAGACTGCAATATTTTACCCAATGATACTTTTATTTTATATATCAATGTAGGGCCAGAATAGTTACCAAACATAGGCACTAGACAACTGGAAGCAAATAAGAAAACCCAATCCTCCCCAGGTTTAACTGTTAATATAAAATGTTTGATTAAATATATTTAGGAAATTGGAGCAAGAACATTTGTCTTTCCTGGTTCTGTTTGCTCAGCTCACCATTTTTATATGCATAAACAGGAGGTGATTTCATGATAGTGAGGGAACCAATTATAAGCCTTATTCATGGAAACAAAAATTGTTGTCTGTGCTTAGTGTGCATTGTTTTTACAATACTGAGCTTTTTATCTGGGCCACAGAGCAGAGTTTGCTCACAGGCCTTCGGAGGTAGGCCAGTCCTCGCCCACAGATAACGCGCTAACCTGAAGCATATTCTCAGCAGCAGCTACACACTGCACCATAGCAACTGTAACTCAGGAACCAATCCATGCAACAAACCTTGATGCCAACTCTACCCACGTATCTACACCAGCGACATCATCACAAGACCTAACCAGATCAGCCACACTATCACCGGTTTATTCACCTACACGTCTATCAATGTAATATTCGCCATCATGTGCCAGCAATGCCCCTCTGCTATGTACATCGGCCAAACGGGACTGTCCCTATGTAAAAGGATAAATGGAAACAAATCAGATATTAGGAATGGCAATATACAAAAACCTGTAGGAGAACACTTCAATCTCCCTGGACACACAATAGCAGATTTTAAGGTCGCCTTCCTGCAGCAAAAAAAACTTCAGGACCAGACTTCAGAGAGAAACTGCTGAGCTTCAGTTCATCTGCAAATTTGACAACATCAGCTCAGGGTTAAACGAAGACTGTGAACAGCTAGCCAACTACAAAAGCAGTTTCTCCTCCCTTGGTGTTCACACCTCAGCTGCCAGAAGAAGGCCTCATCCTTCCTGACTGAACTAACCTCATTATCTCTAGCCTGATTCTTGCTTGCATATTTATACCTGCCTCTGGGAATTTCCACTAGATGCATCTGGCAAAGCGGGTATTCACCCACGAGTGCTCATGCTCCAATAGGTTTGTTAGTCCATAAGGCGCCACAGAACTCTTTGCCACTTTTACAGATCCAGACTAACATGGCTACCCCTCTGAGACTAAAGATCTTGCTTTTTTACTAGTGTGCAAGGGAGATCTGGGCAGAAATAAAAAACAATGATTGTGAACTGTCCCTTATCTATATAATGCTTCTCTGAAACATCAGGGATTCACAGTGTGACGGGTTGGATCATAGAACCCCCCCGGTAGCTGCCAACTGATTTGCCAAGACTTTCTCTGCTCCTGTTTTCCCTGCCAGCTCAGGACTTCAGCACCCTGTCTTGCTGAGCCAGACACTCCTGTCTGCTCCAGCACAAACCCAGAGTCTGAATTACCTGACCCAAAGCTGCGGGTTTACCTGAAAACAGCTCACAGAAGTGTCCTTGTATTTAGCACTCAGATGCCCAAATTCCAATGGGGTCTAAACCCAAATAAATCCGTTTTACCCTGCATAAAGCTTATGCAGGGTAAACTCATAAATTGTTTGCCCTCCATAACTCTGATAGAGAGATGCACAGTTGTTTGTTCCCCCAGGTATTAATACATACTTAGTTAATAAGTAAAAAGTGATTTTATTAAATACAGAAAGTAGGATTTAAGAGGTTCCAAGTAGTAACACACAGAACAAAGTAAGTCACCAAGCAAAATAAAATAAAATGTGCAAATCTATGTCTAATCAAACTAAACACAGATAAGTTCCTCACCAGTTCCAGAATTCTCCCTTTTACAGACTAATCTCCTTTTAGCCTGGGTCCAGCAATCACTCACACCCCCTATAGTTATTGTCCTTTGTTCTAGTTTACTTCAAGTATCCTGAGGGGTGGAGAGGCTCCTTCTTTAGCCAGCTGAAGACAAAATGGAGGGGTCTCCCAGAGGTTTAAATAGACTCTCTCTTGTGGGTGGACACCCCCTCCTCACCCCGTGTAAAATCCAGTCACAAAATGGAGATTTGGAATCACATGGGCAAGTCACATGCCCATGCATGACTCAGGACTTGCAGGTAGCAGCCATTACCCACATGCTACTTGAACATCCTCAGGTAGCCTTCTTATGTGGATTGAAGTCTTCCAAGCTCTTTTGTCTGTTAAGTGCTTCCTAACTGAGCACTTGACTTGCACTTTCCTTTCCCAAGAAGTGACCAAATGTTCTAACTAAGGCTACTTAGAAATCAAGCAATTATACAGCCAATGTTCATAACTTTGAACACACAAATGGTGCCTGCATAGAACTAGGATGAACATAATCAATAGATCATAACCTTTACACAGATATGTTACATGGCATATGTAGCAAAACCCTATTCCAGTTATATCATACATACATTTATGAGCATCCCCCACTCCCATAAATCCTTATGGGGTACACGGTCACACACAGTAGTTGAAGTAATTAGATAAGGCTTTGTTCCTTTCACCTAAAGGAGCAGCCATGTGGTGACAAAGCACAAGAGAAAACTACCAGATCATATGTACTTCAGTTCTCCCTTGGCACCAAAATCTTCTCTTTGACCCAGTAAAATGCTTGCAACAAAATAAGGATAGCTATAACAGTGCATGTACTCTGTTATGAAGACCTAGGGGGGTATTTTTAGCATGCACCCTAAAATACCAGGAGGGGTATGTGAACAGTTCTGAAATGGATATATACAATGAAATTATGGGAGACTAGGCCATTAACAAAAGACAGATTCTGACATAATTTTCAGTGCAAATACCAGGTGAAACTTGGTGGTTATCAATGAATTTCACTGCAGATGTAGGGGTTCATTTGAACCAGAATTTACAGAAAAGCATGTTTGTGAATCCACGTAAATCAAAACCAAAGCAAAAATGTGCAGCAATTCCATGCCGAATCAACCAACCAAATTTCTCTCTGCTCTAATCGCTAGTCCAAAAAAATCATCAAGTGAATTAGATGATGTCCCTGTGGTGTTCCAGTTATGGCAATGAGAGACAGCTTAATCCCCCAGACTCGTTGATTTCACTGGAGTTCCAGTCAGAGGGCTTGTAGAATCAGGCCCAGAGGAGAAAGAGACTCCAAGTCAGTCACCAAAGAAAGGAGGAACTTAATAAGAAAGGTCTAAAGAGAATCAGTGCTTGAAATGAGGGAGAAAGACCAGAAATGCCCATGTCCCCTACTGTCAAGAAGTATAAATTCTAAGGAATATTTTTTTCACCCCTGTGGATCAAAAGAACAGCAGGCAAGGCAAATTAGTGACAGCAAAAAAAGTAGAAGGAATGAAGTTTCCCGTAAGAGAAATCTTCTCTGAGGAGCTGCTTGAAAAATATGCATGCAGTATCAGGGGAGGAACATCTGCTACTCAGTATGCAGAAGACCACCAAGATCGCAGTAGAAAAGAGGTGGGAGGAATGGATAGTTGGGAACTAGATCAGGGTAACTAGAGCAAGGATTGGCATCCCACTGAATGGCATGACCTCTATTATAACATTCCCAGGTACTTACTCCCACTCCTCAATCTATGGGTAGCATTCACAGGGTAATCATTGTGATAGGGGAGCTTCCACAGACAAGTTATCATGTTAGTAAATTGCCCATCAGATACCAATTTGCAATGGTTAAGTATTGTACAGCTATGAAATACATAGCTTCAAAGTGGCAAAAACAATCTTTATATGAGCAAAGAAACTCCTCACCATACAAATGCTTCCAATGCTCAGTAGTTAATACAGAGAGAGAAACATGGTGATAAAAGAACAAATATACTTATTGTAGTACACTATGTCAGTTCCAAATCTGGAAGAGAAAGATGGTACCAACGCAAGTGTATAACTAATCCCATATAATAGAAGAGACAGAAGTTAAAAATATAAAAAAGCTGCTGCCTAGGGATGCTTTTTACTATCTTTAGTTCTTTGTTGTTCATTTCTGTTTGGTTCAGTAAACTCTTTCAGTTTTAATGGTTCACTAAGTTGAATACCTAGAAATTACAGCACAGTATTTTAAAATGTAGGTACCTGGACAAGAGCACATAAAAATAAATGCTTTCTTTTCTGAGAAGCTTAGTAATTCAGTAATTGGCCCTTCACAACATTTAAATTGCTAGGTTACTATTTTATATATTATTTGAGTTATAGGCTCACATATATAAATGGAATTTTTTTTAATTAATGTAATTATTTTCCCCATCTATGTTTACAATATATTGTCATTTGAGTTGATGGTGCCCCTTGTTCTTCTTTAACTTAAGAAAGTAAAAATAGCCATAGTGGATCATACCAGTGGTCCATCTAACCCAGTATCCTGTTGTCTGACAGTGGCCAATGTCAGATGCTTCAGATAGAATGAACAGAACAGGGAAATTATCAGGTGATCTATTCCCTGTTGTCCAGTCCCAGCTTCTGTCAGTCAGAGGCTCAGGGACACCCAGATCATAGCGTTGCATCTCTGACCATCTTGATGACTTCTTGCTGGATGAAGAGTTTGCCATTCAAATTTGAGGCAGCCCCATTAGAAAGGTGAAGAGCCCTCAGACAACCATCAAACCTAGTCAGAGGGAGTCATCAGTGATGTGTCATTCTCTGTCTTTGTATCCTCTTGTTGGCCCCAAGTGTGAAGGCTGGCTTCATACTGACCCTGCTCCATTCAGAAATGGTCCTGAAGTGCCCATGAGCAGAGTGGCAAATCAAAGTCAGGTACATGCATGGTGAATTCAGTCATAAGAGACTGGTTTCTGATGTCATATGCAAGCCATTCTTCATGCTATGTCAACATCACAGAGAAATCTGGGCAGATCAAGTGGGCCCACGATGGGTGCCTTGATGAACAACGTACTCTTTGATGATCAGAGAGGTCTGTATATAGTGGTAGGCTCAGATCTTCTCAATTATTCTGGCTATAACTTCCTCCTGACGGATATGTCGAGAAGTGATGCTGATTAACATGGGGAGTGATGGTACTAGTGTGGGTCAAATTGTCCCAATTATGATGCATGTGGTTCAATGTAGTTGCATGTCAATTAAACTAAAATGAGACAAGGGAGCCAGTTCGGGGCACAGTATTCTGATGCAGAGCAACAGAGGGCTAAACTGGATTATTGGAGAGTTTGAAAGTTTGCTCCCCACAAAGTCCCAGCCAATGTGTTTAGAAGTTGTTACTTATCTCACCTGAGCTGCAGTTTCCTCAGGGGGTTAATATATGCAAGAGAATTATCTAGGGTATTCCAAGGTAGACTGAGTGGACATCATGTTTCAAGTGATGTCCGTTAAGATAGATATTCAATTCTTGTCTGCTCTAGCATTGTAAAGATGGAACACACCTGCAACTAGTCAGACTTGGTTGTAGAAGCCACTGACAACAGCATTCGGCCATCTAAATCGAGTCAGCATTTATTGAACCTTCAAGTTCTGGGAAAGCCCATGCTTGGATGTCTAATCAAATGTCATCTGCATATGTAAACTTGCAGAACTGGATGAGTGAAAGGCCATTCGTATACATGTTGAAAAGCAATGGTGCCAGCACAGAGCCTGGGGGAAGACATCTGATTTGTCTTTTCCACATGCTAACTCCATCTCCTATGTGCACTTGGAAACATGTATTGTGGAGGAGAACATCAATGATGGGAGTACTCTTGACAATTTGACTAAGAGCCCTGTGTTCCAGAGTGTGTCACATGAAGCTTGCAGATGCAGAAATACTGCTCTGATCTTCAAGTTTTTTTCTGAAAACAGCTTCTGAATAACATTGTCAAAGCTAGTGCTTGATCGCCGGTGTTCTGACCGCTCCATCAATGGCTATTAGCCAGGATGAACAGGGATGGTATCCCTAGCCTCTGTTTGCCAGAAGTTGGGAATGGGCAAATGGGATGGATCACTTGAATATTACCTGTCCTGTTCATTCCCTCTGGGGCACCTGGCACTAGCCAGTGTCATAAGACAGGATACTGGGCTAGATGGATCTTTGCTCTAGCCCAGTATAACCATTCTTATGTTCTCTAAAAACATGCCTTCTTGACACTGAGTATTGACTCTACTTCTGCACAGATGCTCCGATGAATGAGATACTCCAGCATCAGTGGCACAGACAATAGAGGTATCGGTTGATAGCTTGCAACATTATAATGGTCTTTCCCCAATTGCAGGAGATCAATGACTTTTGACATTTGCCATGTCTTCAGAAGTCACTCTTTGTTGAACAGTCACATGAAGAACTGCACCAGCAACTGGTGGGCATGAGTCCTGAGGTGCTTCAAGAACTCTGGCTACATCTTGCCATAGTCAGCAACAGTACTGCTCCTAATATCACTCAGAATTTTGTATAACTAGGTGGTTGTGAATGGCTCTATGTACTAGCCAGTGGTATTTCTCCAATGGAAATGAGATAATTCATCATGGATTTATTGTCTGACATGCTTCTTGTTTGGGGCCTTTGGTGCATTCAGCAGATGGCTGAATGCTTGGTTTGTGATAATAGGTGGTCACCTTAGACTTGGTGGTTGCTGAGCTGCACCCAGACAACAAATCAAATTCCATCATTTTGGGCTTGAGTGAGTGATGTCTAAGTTCTGAGTAATCTCTTCCTCTCATATCCATCTAGCAGCATCTACTCAATTAGATGGTCAATATCTGGATTATCAGAGGATTCATATTGACTGAGCAGTTGATCACATCCAACATCAAGGCATGGCATGTAGACTGGACAGAGGCTGAATGGTATGGATGCTCAGGATGCTTTGGTATGGTAAGGATGCTATGAAGATGGCTCCTTGGAATCAACTGAAAGCTTCATTGACCAAGATGATGTGTGATAGTATGGAGACAACATTTTTGTCTAGACCATCTGTGTACTTTTTCCACTCTGCCTTCCTGAAGTTCCATCTTGGCTTGGTAAAGGTTCTAATGACTGGGGAGTTGTAGGTTGATGTGGATAATCAAAGATCAGAGTTGACTTGTAAGAAATCTTCCAAAAGCAGACATGATGCAGGTTGGGAGTGACTATCCATGGAGGTCATGAATATCCATTGATGCAGCTTTATCCATGAGCTGATCAAATTCTTTTGTGAACCCAGTTACACTTTTGGCCTTCACAACATCCCCTGGCAATAAAGTCCACAGATTGACTGAATTGCATGAAGTAGTACTTCCTTTTGTTTCTTTTAAACCTGGTGCCTTTTAATTTCATTGAGTGACACCTGGTTCTTGTGTTATGGGAAGGGATAAATAACACTTCCATATTCACTTTCTCCACACCATTTATTACAGTATAGACCTCTATTATATCCCTCCTTAGTTGTCCTTTTTCTAAGCGGAACAGTCCCAGTCTTTTTAATCTCACCTCATATGGAAGCTGTTCCATCCTCCTAATCATTTTTGTTGCCTTATCTGTACCTTTTCCAATTTTGATATATATTTTTTGAGATGGGGCAACCAGAACTGCATCCATAATTCAAGGTGTGGGCATATCATTGCTTTATATAGTGACATTATGATATTTTCAGTCTTTTTGTCTCTTTCCTAATGGTTTCTAACTTTGTTAGCTTTTTTGACTGCCACTGCACAGTGTGTATAGTTCTTTGAAAACATCTGCTCAAGGACTCCAAGATCTTTTTCTTGAGTGATAACTGCTAAATTAGACCTCATCATTGTGTATGTGTAGTTGAAATTAATGTTTTCCAATGTGCATTACTTTGCATATGTCAATACTGAATTTTATCCGCCATTTTGTTACCTAGTCACCCAGTATGTGAGATCTCTTCATAACACTTCACAGTCTGCTTTGGACTTAACTATCTTAAGTAATTTTGTATCATCTGCACATTTTGCCTTCTTACTGTTTACCCTTTGTTTCAGATTATTTATGAATATATTGAACAGCACTGATCCCAGTACAGATCCTTCAGGGACATGGCTATTTATACCTCTCCACTGTGAAAACTGACCATTTATTCCTACTCTTTGTTTCCTGTCTTTTAACCAGTTACTGATCCATGAGAAGAGCTTTCCTCTTATTTCACGACTGCTTACTTTGCTTAAGAGCATTTGGTGAGAGACCTTGTCAAAGGTTTTCTGAAAGTCTAAGTACACTGTACCCACTGGATCATCTTTGTCCACATTTTTGTTGATTCCCTCAAATAATTCTCACAGATGGGGGGAAGAATCAACACAGCTTAACCAAACACATCAGGTTTGTCTATGTGTCTCGTAATTCTGTTTTTTACTATAGTTTCAAGAATTTACCTGCTACTGAAGTTAGGCTTTCTGCCCTGTAATTGACCTGCCCACCTCAAGAGAATTTATTAATAGTTGGCATTACATCAGCTATCTTCCAGTAATCTGAAACACTGAGAAATTTTAGTGATAGGTCACACACCAAGGAGTAGTTCTGTAATTTCATATCTGAGTTTCTTTAGAATGCTTGGGTGAATACCATCTGGTCCTGGAACTTATTACTGTTTAATTTATCAATTTCTTCCAAAACTACTTCTATTGAGACTGCAACCTGGGACAGTTCCTCAGATATGTCACATAAAAAAAATGGGTCTGTTGTGGGAATCTCCCTCACATCCTCGACAGTGAAGACAATGGAGAGAATTCATTTAACTTCACCTTGATGGCTTTGTCTTCCCTGAGTGCTCCTTCAGTGCCTTGATAATTCAAATAACCCCACTGACAGCTTCCTGCTTCTGATGTCCTTAAAAAAAACTGTTGTTAGTTTGAGTCTCTTGCTAGTCGCTCTTTAATTTTTTTTTGACATACCTAATCATTCATTTATACTTCATTTGCCAGAGATTATGCTCCTTTTTATTTTCCTGAGTAGGATTTTACTTCCAGTTTTTAAAGGATGCCTTTTTGATTCTTATTGCCTCTTTTACTTTGCTGTTTATTCATGGTAGCATTTTTGGGTCCTCTTACTGTTTTTTAGTAATTAATTATTATTATTTGGAGTATACATTTAGTTTAGTTTGTTGTGTACATTTAGCTTTAATTATTACAGTCATTTCATTCTTGTGGCTGTTCCTTTTAATTTTCTTTTAACTAGCTTCCTCATTTTTGTGTAGTTCTCCTTTAACTAAAATGCTACTGTACTGGATTTCTTTGGTATTTTCCTACCTATGAGGCTATTACATTTAATTACATTATGGTTGCTATTACTGAACCGTTCAGCTATATTCCCCTCTTGGACCAGAACCTGTGCTCCTCTTAAGACTAAATCAAGAGATCTTTACCCCTGTGGCTTCTAGTACTAGCTGCTCCTAAAAGCAGTCACTAATGGTGTCAAGAAATTTTATTTCTGCATCCCGCCCTGAGGTGACATGTATTCAGTCAATATGGGGATAGTTGAAATGCCCCCTTATTATTGAGTTTTCTATTTGTATAGCCTCTCTAATCTCCCTGAGCATTTCACAATCATCATCATCATCCTGGTTTGTAGTATATCCCTACTGCTATATTATTATTATTCAAGCATGGACTTTCTATCCATTAGAGATTCCATGGTACAGTTTTATTCACTTCAGTTTTTTACTGAATTTGACTCAGTGCTTTCTTTCACATATTGTGCCACTCTCCCATCTGTGTGACTTACTATGTCATTTCTGAATATTTTGTACCCTGGTATTACCATGTCAGACTGATTATCCTCATTGCACCAAGTATTTGTGACGATGATTATATCAATATCCTACTTTACTACCAGGAACTTAAGTTCACCCACTTTTACTATTCAGTAATTTACAACTCTATACAAGCACTTATAAAATGTATCTATATTTAGTTAGCTACCTTCATTTGTTTAACTTTTTAATGTCAAACACTCGTGATGGACAATTCATGAAGAAGCTACAAAGTATCATTTGTAGAAATTATGTGCTGAATAATTTTAAATAATGAATAAGTCATGAAAAAATCATGAACTATTCAGCCACACATGAAAAGTCAGCAGATATATACACTGTAGACCTTAGGGTGATTTTGGCACCTTTTAATAATGATTGATAGATGAGAGTACTTCAACGTTCTCTAAGAAAGACTATTCACCTGATTTTTTCTTTTAAATGAACACAGGCTCTATTCTGGTCATTTCAAACTAAGGCCCTGTTCCTGATAACTCTTCAATGTGAGTAGATCCCTTTGCCTCCAGGGATTAGGGCTTAAAAGATCACATTAATAGAAATGGAGGAGGGGGGCACCAAGGATATCCCATCCGTTGCATATGTACATTTTCTCTTCGATGGTTAAAGGCCCATTGCTTGAAAGCACAAAGTCCCAGGTCCTGAAAAGTATCTAGGAACCTAATTCCCATTGATTTAGCTGGGACTTAGGTGCCTAAATACTTTTGAGGAGTCCAATTGCTTTCAGATACATTTCTTCTCTCATTCACATTCTCTTCTGCTGCTGCCACAAAATCATAGGATATTGCAAGCAACAAAACCTGCAACAACAGCCTCAAAAATCTGCCTCCTAGTTTGATAGATTTTATTCACATCTGGGATGTGAAAATGCCATGTAGCCACTTTCAGCTTCTTCCAACCCATTTTTCATGGAATTTAAAGGAGTTTATTTCCCTCTATTCTGTTTAATGGAAGTCAAGATACGGTCCTTAATCACACCTCTTTGTGGTACAAAGGAAAGGCATAGAATCAGAACAGATACATGGAATAAAATGGGATACAATCAAAATACTAGTAGTCCAGTTGTGTGGACCCCTTAAAATACCTCCATAGGTGTCACCCTAATACCAAAAGTAATGCTCTAATCTATTCCCATATGCTACAGAAAATAGTTTTTAGAAACTGCCTTACACATGTTCTGGTTAACACTAACACACTGTGTGATGAGTAATCTGTGTTGATATATATCAATTCTGTGAATGCTGCAAAGGAGACTTGTGGTATATAACTTTTCATTAAAATTTGCCTCCTGTGAGTCATAATTCATTTCATGATAGGGGTGTAGGGTACACTGTTTTTATTAAAATGATAGCTATGTTGACTATATAAGGTTTGGAATTTCAAACAAGGGTTATTTTGTGACTCTTGTCACCATGACCTTCAAATTGTCTCTTCACTTTCCTCTTCAGTCTGACATTCAGTTTTCATTTCCTTGAAAACGTGGTTCAATGGCACTTAGAGCTGCTGACACTAAATGGGAAACATGGAAAAATTCAATTAATAAAACTCTTTATATATATATACATAAAATACTCTTTATGTGTAATATATATATAACCCCAAAGATATTTTTTTGTTCCTTAAGAATTCATAAGTTTTCCCATTTATTCCCCAGATGAAGTCATATACCTTGACCTTGGGTTATATTGGGGCTATTTTGTGCTTCTCTACTGGTGGACAGCTATTGTGGTCAGCCCTGGGAAATTCACCCTAAATTATGGTGATCTTCCAAATGTGTAACTGATTGCACATCATCCTTTTGCTGCAGCTGATATGAGATCATAGCCTGGGGAAAAGGGCACAGACACTGGGGGGGACGTGCTTTGCCAAGTTCTCTCTGCATCCTGAGAATCCCTGGTGGCTGCCTTGGCCAGTAAAAGCTATTCCATCTGATGTAAGTTGAAATAACCTTCAGACTACTCTAATTTACAGTAAGGGGAGCCTCAGAAATGGAGAAGAGCTTAAAGAAAGTTGCCTAATAAGAATATCTTCAGGTTTCATTGTAAACTATGTCACATAATGGAACTATGAGAATATTTTTTAAAAAAAAAGTTTGCTTGCAATATTACACCTTCTCTAACTGTTGAGTAGTTGTAACACTTCACAGTTCTATTTCTCCTGTGTTGCTTAAGGCTCATACATTACTATCATCTAACCTAAAATCAATGTATGCACCTTAGGATTTCAATTTTCTTTCTTTTTAATAAGGTTAACAGTATTTGTGACGTGATGCACTTTGGTATAATACAGGAGAATGCTTCTTTTTCACCTTTTAGGATGTTTGAACACTTTTGTCCACTTCCATCTCATGATAGTTTTGGTTGCTTCTGGACAGAATAACTATTTTTTTAAGATCCACAGTTCCCCTTACCAACTGACTCTGCCTAAAAGGCACAAAGTACTGTCCTATTAAAGAAATATAATTCTGATACTTCTTAACATTCTATTTTATTTTTAATTGTTTTCAACTCTTTAGAACACATTCTCCTGAACAATCTCCTCCTACATTTTTAATTGCATCTCAACTAATTTCAATCAAGGATTACAATAGGGCACACAAGTGAACTGTCCTTATTAAAGGTGACCTTGATTTAGCTAATTCAAGTACGTCTAAGATAGTCTGCTTCTATATGATCTGTCAGTATCATTCAATATATTGGATCATACACAAACCACTTTTACAGTACGTTGACTATCATAGGTATTTCTTATTCAGGGTAGTTCACTTTCTTGATTTTAGTCATATCTTTCTGAACATGCATTTCAGGTGATTTACTCCAGTAGGAGGGGGCAATTGGATTTTTGTTTGTTGTCCCTCTAATATTTTGGTTTAGATTTGTTCCATTTTGCCTGATATCTTCATGCACTACTTCTTCCTATGGCTTATGTTATCATTTATACCCAGATGACATACAAATCTATAATTCCTGTTGGTTTTCTGACTCTGCCTTTTTATTGCTCTCTATCTGAGCCATCTCTAACTGCATGCATGCTAATCTTTTATTACACACAAGTCAGAAATGAAACATTTTGTTCCTTTTCTTGCCCCCCCCAGGTCCCTTTAATGCTATATCCTCAAATATTACCTCTTTCTGTTCTCCTAGATTTTGGTACAATCTCGGATTCTTATTTATCTTTTAAAAACTGTAATTATAATTTTTAAAGTACATAAAAAAGTCAATTTAATTACCGATCAACTACAATCCTGCAATGAATCTCTCCTGACTAGATTGCTGCAACAGACTCTATATTATTTATTTATATTTCCATAACGCCTAGAACCACTGGTCATATCTAAGTCACTATTAACTATGTTTCAAACTTTTTTATTGAAAATATAAAAAATGTTGTCAAAATAGTTATCACAATATATTGAAAACTGGGTTTTGTTGAACAAAAGTGATAATATGTTGCTAACATTATTGGTAACGTCATTTTTTTGGGAGGGGGATCTTAAAAAATTGCAAATAGAAGTTAAAATATGGTCCTTTTCAAACACTTTGAAATGGAAATGTCTACAGTTTAATCTTTTAAAATGAAAATAGGTCTTAATTTTTCAACTAGTTTTACTTAGAATCTTGCAAGATCAGATCTTTAATGTCCTCCCCCCCCAAAAAAAAAAACCCCTGATCGTGTTCTTTCCTTTGTTATTACTTAAATTAAGGATCAATTTTAGCTTCCAGAAGAGAGGTGGCCAGAGAAATCAGAACACAGATTTTGTTCCTACATCACTTTAAATAAGGAAGAACAGGGACCTGAACCTTGGCCTCCTATCTTCTAGGCCAGGGCCAAAATCACCATGCTAGACAGTGTGAGAAAAAGAGCCCCTCTCACACGCGTTCTCTGTCTCTCTTTCTCTGATCTACAAATGGTATTTATATTTTAGCTATCCTTTCATCACATGGTATTTACAATGTATGTAAACAATCAAGTTTCCATACATGCCAGATGTCTTCAATTTATATTGTACACTGAAAAAGGCAGCATTACTTAAAACTCTGCCACATCACAGTCATTGTTTTGTAATATCATTTTCACTCCTGCCCTGACCTTATGTCAGCTGCTGTGAATCACTGAGTTTATTACTGTACCAGTTCCACTCTTGGGCATAATGCTGACATACTTCTCAAAGATAAGGGGACCTCATAAAACCACTCTCACTAGTCTTTTCTTATATATATAGAATTTTCTTTAGCCACTAAGACTTGTATTAATAAACTGTTCATAGTTGTCGAACATGGGATGGATCACGCAACAAGCAGACACAACATTGGATTTCACCTTTTTTTTCTCTTCTGCAGATCCAAATGTTAGAATCTTTCACGACACTGTGAGCACAAACTAGCTTTATTGGAGATTTGGCTTTTACTTTCCTGGCAGTCAGCTAGCACCCCACGTGTCCTTATCCTTATCTTCTTCCAGCTGTCTGACTCCAACAGACTGCTTTTTGGAGCAGCAACAAGTTCTATAACAAGCATCTTCTCTAGCCTGTCAAAGCCACACTGTTGCTTGCTATTATCTCCCTGTGTCAGGATATTTTCCTTCTTCACAGATATTCTTTCTAGACTCACTAGCCCTTTTATTGCAACATTGAAGGTTCTCACTCTCACAGTCCTTTTATTAATATTTTAAAGCCATTTCAGCTGATCTTTGACTACTGATAAAACATCAGCTCTAGCTTATGAATATTTTATATGCAACTCACTCTGCCAAAGATTCTCTTTTCCACCACAACTTACTTTGCTGTTTAACTTGCTTAGGTTTCACGCTTTCTTCCAAAATAGGATGGATGGAATCATCTATAGGACCAATAATAACTCATTTTTAGAGCATTGTGACAGTAATTGATAGTGTTTATGGTATTATAAGGACATGATTTCCATGCTTTCTGTAAAAATATAAAGCTGAGGTTTTCAAAATTATTTAGGAGAGTTAGACACATCATTTCAATTAACACTACTGGGAGTTGTGTATCTATATTCTATGACATATTTGAAAATCTCACACTAAATGTAATGATATCACAATGAAAGCACATATTAACATTTTCTTAACACTGTCCTACCAATGAGCATATGATTTCATGATCAAAACAGTGGCATAACAATGGATTTATGATAGGTAGGATTAGCCAACTTCCATTTAGTTAAAGGATTCATATGGCCTATATATTTGTTTGGATAAACTTATGATTGAGACTTGTTTTAGAAGTTTTTATATATGCTGATTATGACTAGTCTCTGATTTAGAGAATAGGGCTATATTTTCAATAATGTGTTCCTAAATCACATGTGCAAAATGGCTGATTTGCCTTGAATCTACAATTTAGGTAAACTGTTTTTGTAAATTTAACCCATAATATTTTATTCTTTCATAACTATTATACTATTTTATGATAAATTTAGAAAAAATGAATATGAATGAATAAAGGATGTTCTTTGTACTTTTTCTGGTCCTGCTGTATACATTAGCGTTTGGCTCTATTTATGATCAAATATCTGGAACTACTACTACTAAACATACTGGTATTACAATGGCAAAGACTTTAAATCATTCTATTGTAATGAAATTAGAAAAAAAAATAAAATTTACAATGTAATCCCAATAAAATTGGAAAAATATCTTTATGGGACATTATTTTAGCTAGCCTGGTTAGAATGAATATGGCTGACCAATGCTACTATAATAGTATTTTCAAACTATTTTTGGTAGGATAGATGCAATGCATTTCTTAACTGTGATTGAAAAAAAATATTGATACAAACAGACAACATTTAAAGATATTTTGGGTAAGAAAATAATGTAAAAAATCCCCATAAAATTAAAACTCTCTTCCATAAAAGATACCATTCATACCATGATGCAAAATTACCTACTCACAAAATCACTATGGTAAAAGGACAACACTTCCTAACTGGGCTCTTTAATTAAATCATAATCTGAGACTATGTAAATTATACTTCATCTTGAAAAGTGAACCCAAGCCAATATCATGGACCTCAACAATCAAAACTCTGGAAATCTTTGAAATTTGGATCCCAGTTCAGCTTTGGGGTAATAGGTAGATGAGACACAGATTAGGTTAGGTATAGAATAGAGGTTAAAAAGATAAATGCATTAGAAAGACAAAGTGCTTGCTATTAGCAAATGAGAATTTGCCAACAGCTACTACATAGCGGAATTTATTCCCCCCCACCCCCATATACTTAAAATAGGAGATAAATGCTGTTAACTTATTGAACTTAACAGCTTCTAGTATAATACATTGATCTATTTCCTGGATTTTACTATGCTTTCTCAGAATATGTTGTTCTTGACTAGAAAAAAAATATTCTCTGAATTTCTGATAAAAATATTTATCAGTTTAATGGGGGAAGAATATACACTTTTACAACTTCAAAGCACTTTGTAAACAGGTTAATCAATCCTAAACTAACTGCATTAACTATGTCATCTTCTAAGAGTAATATGATTCATTGAGGTTTTCTAATAAAATAAATCTGTTTAATATGCCTTTCTTGATAACGATGTCTCATACAGCATTAAAAATGTCAAGGCAACTATGACATCTGAACACTAGTCAAAACTATTAGAAACATACAGTTCCAAGCATGGGAAACATAATTATATAAGTGTTTTTCAACACATTATTAACAGGAACAATAATACGAATGCAACTGAAAGGCTAATATGATGCAAGAACATTGTAAATTGACTCCAGATCTATCTCAGATGTCTATCTGTAATAGAAGCTCATTCATAATAGAGAGGTATAGATAATGATCAACCTTTTATTGAGAAACAGTGGTTAGAATCTGCAAATTCATTGGAGGATTTGGGCTGTACACGAACTCACCAAAAATTACCCCAGTAGACATCTCCTGTAGCCACTATCCTGCCCCTCACAGGACCTACTGTATATATTCAGGAAGTACCAGATGACCATTCCATGAACATAAATTAAAAAGAGATCATCCTGCAGCACTGTGAGGGAAGCTACAGTTGTGTAGCTCCCACACTGAGTAGTACTTCTGGTGCTACACAGTTATCAGATAACACATAGATAAGTCCTGTCCTGGATTCAGCCATTATGAAATGGATGCTGACTATACTGTGCTGTCTAATTGTGGTTCTATCTCATCCTTGACCTCAGAAAATACCATTCAGTAGACTGGCTCCCTCCTACCGTCCCTAACAAAGTCAACTTTATATCCAGTTCTGAAGATGCCAGAGTTCCCCCTAGGGCAGAGTACTGCTCTATTCACCTCTCCACCTTGATACACACAATCAAGAATACAACAAGTAAGAGGTAAAAGCTGTAGCATGACGGGATGTGTTATGGAATGTCTTGGTGGGAGGAGCTTTTGTGGGGACACATAAACCAGGGCTCGGTGGTAGCCCCCGTATAGTCAGACAGTTTGGATATGTGTCTAGTTTGTTTACGTACTTTTATCAGGGAACTTGGCTCATGGGAGGAAAGGGATAATATAAGAGATGGCAGGAGCAGAAAGGGGGTGAAGTTTGTGATGGGGTCATAGGAAAGGGAAGGTACTCAGGATCATCACCCACATCTTCAATGCTTTAGTACAGAATGCAGAGGATGAGATACACTCTGTGCCCTCAGGGCACCCAAAATGTCATCAAAGACAAATTAAATTTAAATAGATTTTGTTACACTGTGTTATGAGGTATGATATATATTCCATCTGGAAAAAAGTGTTCATATAGATCATACACTGCTGTGGCACTGATTTTTTTCCTTTTTCGCAGGTGTGCAATAAACGATAGATTAAACAACGCAACCCAAGTTACACTCAATATATTAAACCCCTTTGCTGAGCTTGCTGAGCACAGCCATATTGCTTAAGAAATATTGTACAATCATAAAATTTCAACAGGGTCAGGGTTCTTTTTTCTTGCATCCCCTTCCCCTGCGCCTACCCCTCCCACACACATGCAGGAAGAAGAATACTAAATAAAGATGAAACCTTGATGAAAGAGGAAAGGATTACATTTTCGAAGCAGGATACTCCCTGTAGTTTTATCTAGTTGGATGCCCACACTGGTATTAAATCTCTCCATTCAGAGCCAAAGTTCAGCTCATCTTAAAAGGACAGTGTAAGGCTTGACCTTTTCTGCAGCTCATATCCACAAGTTTTTGAGAATCTTCCTATGCTGCACTGTAAGATTTATTTGAGATGTAATGTATTTGCACTGCACTTTGCTGTTAACTACAAATGTATTGTATGGTCATATTTTGTGGGGACTGGCAGCCTGATACCCTACTAAACTGAAGCTTGTATATTTGTATACAATGTCAGTGTTTGCACCTTTTATCTGCAGATTCAGAAGCATAATCTCATTGATATTGCTCTCTGTGAATGTCAAATGAATTATGCTTTGGGGGAAAATGACTACAATAGACAGTTGAATAAAGCCTTAGACATGGCTGCTTTTGCATCTCCTTCCATTGCAGGGAATTCTGCAAGTGTACCTTATAGGGACCGTGTAGATTAAATGCTCAGGGGAAGTCAATTAAAGAAGAGCTATATTTGTAAACTTAACTACTGTGCATCATAAAAACATTTTTTAAAAATTGAATACCTGAATTTCACATACTAAAAATGCATTAGCAAAAGTACATACGTATTTATATGTACACTTAGTGATATTACATTCAGTTACGAAAACATGTACACAGATATGATCAAGCCACCCAGCGAACTACCGGTATTTGCAGTTGCCATTTTCAAATTTGCATACATAATTACAGAGAACATGCATGCAAACAGTGCATTTCTTGCACACAGTTCAGTCTCTTCATTCTGAAAATTGTCTTTTACCGACTGTAAAGCTCTTAAAATCTTATTCTTATTTTAAATGTATTTGTATTTATTTTGTTTTAGCCAATGATCTGTAAGCAGGGTACATATATTTCATTTTATCACTGCAAATAATCTGAAATTTTCTGTGGCAATTTCTTGGTGACAGCAGAAGAAAATATAAGAGAAATGAGAAAATATAATGTAGATAATTATAGAAAATGTTATCTTGCCACCTTTAAATTGAAAATATTTTATACATTAAAAATAAATATGATCAGCTGTAGATATAGACGAAAACTCAATATGTTTTAAACCGCACTGGTGACAAACAAGGATTGCAGTCACACTGCTAGATCTAGGAGATTTATTAAAAGAAAATTTTCCACATGATAAAATATAGAAATCACAATATATCTCTGAAATGTAATGGAAAAAATCTCACCAGGTACCAGATTAATTTATAACAGATAAAATATTGTCCCTCTCTGGTCTGCAAGCCAAATTCATGCTGCTTTCTACCCACATAGGTATACAAAAAAAGCAATTGTCAGATGCGGTATATTTTTTGCACTCAAATCTGGGTTCATGGAGCTCACATTCGGCAGGTTTTCCACTGCAATAACACAAAAGGTATTGCCAGACCTGAACCTGGGTTCAAAGAACACTGATCAACATATTTTAGCTCTGATGTTCCTTGATTGCCTACAGCTTGCACAGTTGACTCTTGTCCCTGGCCAGAGCAGTCCGCCTGGTGAATAAGCTTAGTGGCAAGAACTCCATGAACTGTAGCTGAGTCAGAATAAAGATTTAAATTAACTTTGCTTTGCAGTACTGACGTACATTCACTATAACAACACTATAAATTAATATCAGAATTTGCCCCAGATGCTAGATGTCCAGATTAGCTAAATTCTGTACAATCTCAACATTAGCTCTAGTTCAAATAACTATTAACTATTTCAGAAACCCCAAATCTGAAATGGAGGAATGGATCATTTAGGGACAGAAATCATGGAGGGGGCCTAGATTTGGGGCCTGGATATAAATTTATTTACTAAGAAGTATGTATCCATCCCCTGATCATTATATCTGACAACAACAAAAAACATGCAACAAAGCAAAAGAATGCATAATAATGCATGGAATTTAGACACAGACAAAGACTAAATAAATAATCTATGGTGAAATCCTGGTCCTAATGGAATCATTGGAAGCTTTGCCATTGACTTCAATAGGGCCAGGATTTCATCCCCAGTCTTTCTCTGCTAATGCACAATATCATTCCTTGGTAGTGTCATAACTATTTCATAAAACATAAAAATTAGACAAAAGAACAAATGATACTATTAACAGTGCCCAGTCTCTCACCACCAAATGTACCAGTGGGGAGGTAATTACTATTAACACACTGTGACAAAGTTCCTCCTCTAACTTGGTGGGTCTTGCACTTATTGGCAGATTTGCTCACCTCAGTGATCTTCCCCTCTGGTGGAACCCACAGTCTGGGTCAACTCCTCCTATGTCTGATCAAGAGTTGGGAGGTTTGGGGGGAACCCAGGCCCTCCCTCTAATCCGGGTTCCAGCCCAGGGGCCTGTGGATTGCAGCTGTCTATAGTGCCTCCTGTAACAGCTGCATGACAGCTACAACTCCCTAGACTACTTCCTCATGGCCTCCTCCAAATTCCTTCTTTATCCTAACCACAGGACCTTCTTCCTGGTGACTGACAAGGCTTGTACTCCTCAGTCTTCCGGCAGCTCTCACTCTCACTCTCAGGCCTGGTCTACACTATGCTTTTAAACCGATTTTAGCAGCGTTAAACCAATTTAACGGCACACCCGTCCACACTACTAGGCCCTTTATAACGATATAAAGGGCTCTTTAAATCCATTTCTGTACTCCTCCCCAACAAGAGGAGTAGCGCTAAAATCGATATTACCATATCGGATTAGGGTTAGTGTGGCCGCAAATCGATGGTATTGGCCTCCGGCCGGTATCCCACAGTACACCACTGTGACCGCTCTGGACAGCAATCTGAACTCAGATACAGTGGCCAGGTAAACAGGAAAAGCCCCGCGAACTTTTGAATTACATTTCCTGTTTGCCCAGCGTGGAGCTCTGATCAGCACGGGTGGCGATGCAGTCCCAAATCCAAAAAGAGGTCCAGCATGGACCGTACGGGAGATACTGGATCTGACCACTGTATGGGGAGACAAATCTGTTCTATCAGAGCTCCGTTACAGAAGATGAAATGCCAAAGCATTTGAAAAAAATCTCCAGGCTACACAGTGCTGCGTGACAAGCGTAACAGAAAGCCAAAGCATCAAATGGATGCTCATGGAGGGAGGGAGGGGGTACTGAGGACTCCCGCTATCCCACAGTCCACAGCAGTCTCTGAAAAGTATTTGCATTCTTGGCTGAGCTCCCAGTGCCTGTAGGTTGAAACACATTGTCCGGCGTGGTTCAGGGAATAGTTCGTCAATTTACTCCCTCCCCCCACCACATGAAAGAAAAGGGAAAGAAATCGTTTCTTGATTTTTTTCAGTTTCGCCCTATGTCTACTGAATGCTGGTGGTAGACGCGATGCTGCAGCAGTGAAGAGCAGTATCCACTCTTTTCCCCTCCCCGGTGGCAGACGGTACAATATGACTGCTATCCGTCATCACCATCAGCCCGTGAGTGCTCCTGGCTGGCCTCAGGTGAGGCTGGCCGGGGGTGCCTGGGTAAAAATAGGAATGATTCCTGGTCTTTCCCAGTAAATGGTACAGAACGGCTGATAACCGTCCTCATCATAGCAACTGGGGACTGAGCTCCATCAGCCCCCTCCCTTTCCTGTGTAAAGAAAAGATTCTGTACTGCCTGGACTATCATAGTAGCAGGATGCTGGGCTTCTCTCCACCACACCGCTTAATGTCCTGCCTGGACTGTCATAACACTGGGAAGCTGCCTCCCCCTCATTTTATCTCACTAACAAGTCACTGTTTCTTATTCCTGCATTCTTTATAACTTCATGACACAAATGGGGGGAACACTGCCATGGTAGGCCAGGAAGGTTGGGGGAGGAGGGAAGCAACGGGTGGAGTTGTTGCAGGGGCACCCCCTAGAATGGCATGTAGCTCATCATTTCTGAGGGATCTGACACGGAGCAGCTGTGCTCTCTGATACACTGGTTCTCTAGTACACTTGCCCCATATTCTAGGCAGGACTGACTCTATTTTTAGAAACCATAAAGGAGGGATTGACTGAGGAAGTCATTCTCAGTTCTGCCTTGGCGCCCCCGGCCGACCTCAGCCAGGGGCATCCATGATAGCAGCAGACAGTACAGAACCACAGATAATCATCATCTTACTGCCAATTTACAATGGCAGCAGACAGTACAGAACGAGTGATAACCATATCTGCTATCATGCAAAAACAAATGAATGCTGCTGTGTAGCACTGCAGTAACACCTCTGCTAGCGGCATCCAGTACACATACGGTGACAGTAAAAAAAAAGCTAAACGGGCACCATGGTTGCCGTACTATGGCGTCTGCCAGGGCAATCCAGGGAAAAAGGGAGCGAAATGATTGTCTGCCTTTGTTTTCCCGAAGGAAGGAATGAGTGACGACATTTACCCAGAACCACCCGCGACAATGATTTTTGCCCCATCAGGCACTGGGATCTCAACCCAGAATTCCAAGGGGCAGAGGAGATTGCAGGAACTATGGGATAGCTACAGAATAGCTACCCACAGTGCAACGCTCCGGAAATCGACGCTAGCCTTGGACCATGGACACACACCACCGAATTAATGTGCTTAGTGTGGCCGTGTGCACTCAACTTTATACAATCTGTTTTACAAAATCAGTTAATGTAAAATCGGACTAATCCCGTAGTGTAGACGTACCCTCACTCTCACTCTCAGCTCCCTGCGCCTTTTGCTCCCAGCTCCTCGCACGCACACCACAAATTGAAGTAAGCTACTTTTTAAACCCAGGTGCCCTGATTAGCCTGCCTTGATTGGCTGCAGGTGATCTAATCAGCCTGTCTGCCTTAATTGGTTCTAGCAGGTTCCTGATTACACTGGTCTACAATTTTTGAGAAGTCGTCTGCTTCAGAGATAAAATGTGATATTTATTATGTAATTTGATGTGCTGAATTCAAAGATGACAATTAAAACAACTGATTGGCTACTGTTTCTAAGATATTTAAGTTTTTACATTTTATGTCTATGTATATTGTGTAGATAGTAGAGTTTTAATCATAAATTGTAAACCTAGGTCTTTTCATGTGTTTATGGTTGCTTTACATGATAATATTTCACCTGTCCTGTTTATGGAACACTTTAAAAATCAGCAAAAGGGTTATATCAATAAAATTTATTATGAAACAAAAGGCAAAAAACTATTATGTACATAGTTTAGTCCTATTCAGTGTCTACTCTGCGCTTCTTGGCTTGTCTCTTGTATTCATTAAATGGAGCATCTCTTGTCACTGTCCAGCAATAGTCTGCAGGCACTGATGGGCTCCATTTGCCCTGATAGCCTGCCAGGAGATTCCACTGCTGTAGTCTGGAGCCCAACAGTTCTGCCTTACTCTTGGGTAGTTCCAAATCCCTGACAAGGTCATTCAGTTCGCCTTGTGTTATGAGGCGCGGTTCAGAGGAGGAGGAGGATGGGAGAAAATGTGGGTCCTGTGACATTGATGGTTCAAGACCAGAAGTTTCATCCTCTTCCTCTTCCTCGTCTGACTTAAGTGAGAATGATTCTGGTGCATCAGGAACCAGCAGTCCTTCTCGGTGGGGTACTGGGCGTATAGCTGATGGAATGTTTGGATAATGCACAGTCCACTTTTACTTCTTTGACACACCTTTCCCAACTGGAGGCACCATGCAGAAGTAATAATTGCTGGTATGATTGGTTGGCTCTCTCCAAATCATTGGCACTGCAAAAGGCATAGATTTCCTTTTCCTGTTCAACCACTGGTGAAGATTTGTTACATAAGTGTTGCAGCATATGTGTGGGGCCCACCTCTTGTCCTGATCTCCAATTTTGCAGCCAAAATAAAGGTGATAGGCTTTCTTAACCATAGTGGTTATACTGCGCTTTTGTGATGCAAAAGTCACTTCACCACAAACATAGCAGAAGTTATCTGCACTGTTCACACAAGTAGGAGGCATCTCTGCTCACTTTGGCTAAACAGAAATGTGTCCCTTTGCAAAATCAAACACTGACAAATAAGAAAGCATGACACTGTATGATTTCTAGAGCTGATATAGGGCAATGTGTTCAGCAGAGTGATGTAAGCTTCGTTATGATTGCATCATCCATGACGTCTAGGATTAACATGATGCAATGCATATCATGTATGACACAATACCAGCTTCAGATTGCATCATTCATTGTTTTGCCTCAAAAGCAAGTACTGTCCAAACCCAGTCATAGATTTATTCATAGATCCAGTCAAAGATGTATTTTAGTCATTTCTGGTTTAAATTGAGATCCCTTCCCTTTATAACTCACTTATCCTCCGCCATTCCCAAGTCAAGGGTCGTATATACTGACCTAATAGCATATCGTGAAAACTAGAGCCAATCAACAATTTTAAGCATCATTTTTGTTCTCAGTGACCCAGAATTAGTAAAGTTGGACTACATTTATTTCAGACGCATTTTGGCTGTAGAGCAGTGTTACTCTAGTGCAGCCAGGACCGGCGCTAGGGGTTTGAGCGCCCTAGGCGCACAGCCATTTCGCCGCCCCACGTGCTGGTCCCCCGGCTCCGCAGTCCTGCCTGCAGATGGTTGGCTGGTCCCCCGGCTCCAGTGGAGCTGCCGCAGTCGTGCCTGCGGGAAGTCCACTGCAGCCAAGCGAGCAGCTGCCCGTCCGCAGGCAGGACTGCGGCCGCTCCACCAGAGCCGCAGACCAGCGGACCCTCTGCAGGCACCACTGCGGCAGCTCCACCGGAGCTGCCTGCCACCCCCTCCAGCAAAATGCTGCCCCCTAATAATGCTGGCACCCTAGGCGATTGCCTAAGCCGCCTAAATGCAAGCACCGGCCCTGAGTGCAGCCCCTGCTTTGGTCACTCAAGGAACAGAAAACTACTCATCCCGTGACCAGTATATTTACCCTCTACCAGACTCCTGTACCCCACTGGTCTGGGTCTGTCACAATACATAGATCAAAACTATAATATTAGCTAATTTTAACCCTGCTGTAAATATGTGAAATTCCACTGCAGTTAATAAACAGTTGTGCTCACTTATACAGGGCTGAATTGGGACCCTTCTTTCATTAGAACTATTGTAAAATAAGGGTATATTTACACTCCCTTGTAAATCCATGTCTGTGGGATCTGTGCTTGTGGATTCAGAGTTTCCAAGCCCAGGCTTGAGTGCCCACACTGCATTGTAACCCTGGGTTTCCAATTTCTAGACCTTTGGTCTCACAATCTTGTCAATGCATTCACATTACACTATATATGCATCCATATTACACTTCTGATTCAGCCCACACTGCAAAATGACAGGGCTTGGACTTGAAGCATAGTGGGACTCATACTCAGGTCTACCACTCTGGCCAGGTCTGCTGGCCTGAGTACAGAGGGCTTTCTGGCCTGAGTCAGATTGATGTGTGTGGATAGAAGTGGGGGAGGGGTGCTTGTGTTCAAACCAGAGTCAAACCAAGTCCATGCTTACTATGCAGTATAGACATGCCCTAATCATGAAACAAATGTCTACAAGCAAAATGGATTATTTTTTAAAGTTGTGCAAACTGAAAAATATATATACTTGCACCAATCTATAATTTACATTTTGATTCTAATGACACAAAGTGCATAGATTTGTCATTTTTTTTTTTGTCTTTGGGCATCAGATACAAAACTGCATCCTAAAATTCCTTTTACTTCTAAATAATATATCACTTTATAGAAAAATAATAAAATCTCAGACTGCAGTTTGAATTCCAATAACATATGAAAAATAAAACTAAAATTTTATCAAGTAAATAGAATAGCATTATTGACAATTATAGGCAAATTACCACTCTTTTGGCAGACACGTCAAATCTATTATCGTAAGACAACTCTGTAAATTACATTGGCAGGCCAGCAATTTAGGTTTGTTCATTATACCGTATTGTTACCTTATGTGGTTGGCTCTGCATGGTATTTTTTGTGAGGGTTGCGGGGGTTGGTTGAGATTTTTTGTTTAACATTTCTCCTGCACTTATCTCATACTTACCCACATCCAGAGCCATGACTTCTTGCAACATGTAGGAAAATTCACTTTGATAAGGGGAGTCACAAAATCATCATTACTCCATTTTCTTGCCACAAGAGTTATTGGCAAGACCGTTCAATTAACATTTCACCTTTGCACACTCTTATTCCCTCTCTACCTCAGATAGAATACTTCATATCTTCTACATTCCCAAAATTCAGGAACCCAGGTTTCTTCTTTAGCCCAGATCACAGCATTCTCCGTTGCTTCTATGCTACAAGTGCACTCTCTCTCTATTACAACTTATATTTAATGAACGAGGAACAGGCACCCTGTTTATGTTTATTCATAACAAGTTTAGATGTTACTTTTGAAGATAAAGAAACAAGTCTGATGATATACAATATCAACTACACGTTCTGCACTGATAGAAAACTTTAGCAATCAAGGAAAGATAAAAAAGGTTTTGGAGAATTTAATCATGTACTTCAAAGTAAGCTTAAGAACATATATTTCAGAAATTGAGATAAAATATGAATGTTTAATTTACCTTTTTTCTTTTTATCATGAGTGTTTCTGATTCCGATGCTAATAACCTAGTTGATTCTGTCAGCCGACACCTCTTTTTTATACTATTTTTTTCTTCCCTGAAGTAACTTTGAAAAGAGAATCTTCTAATTAGCTTTTAGTTTTCAAAATGATGTGATTGAGGCTTATTTTTGCTCATGTAAAAGTCACATGTTGTTTTGTGCATCTTGCTAAGTTTCACTACAACTGGGGAAAAAAACCAAAATTACGGCAATAGTTATGAAGGAAAAAGGCTATACACACAACCATTTAGTGCACAATGAAACTTGTACTTCCAATAGGCATTTCCTTTTCTCAAGGAAACTCTTAAGGCTATTGTGATGTGGGGCTTAGGATAATTTGATTGAAGTTCAGCTTCTACCAGAAACCTACTTTTTGCTGGTGCCAATACAATGATTTATCTTTATTCTGATCTGAGGTAATTGATAGACTGCACTGTAACATTGTGCAGTCTATATGGTTTTATGAAAATATGGTAATGAGCTAATATAATGTAACTGGAATATGCTTCATACTAAAGGTCTCTTGTAAGGTATCATTACAAAGCTTATAATCTACTGAGTATGATCATGCTATTTGTATAAATGTACCACTCTTGTATCTAGTACTAGAAATATGAAATATAACTCTGAGGGCCTATTGTAATTATGCAAAGTGTGGGCCATTAATGGGGGTTTGGAATCTTAAAGGCTCCCATCAACCAGAACAATTGACTGGGGCTCTGTTTGCAAGCAAGCCTTCCTGGGAGTCAGGCTGGGAGGAATGAAGGCTTGGGGTCTTACAATGACATGTGGTGATGTCACATGAACTGGAATTCATCTTTTCCAGTGAGGGGAGGTGGAAACCCAGAGAAAGACAAAGGATTCCCTCCTAATGAAAAAGATATATAAAGGCGTGGAAGAGAACAAAGGAGAGAAACATCATGAAGAATCTGCTAGCTACCACCTGAGCTGGAACAAGATCTGTACCAAGGGAAAGAATTGTGCCTAGGCCTGGAAGGTGTCCAGTCTGAGGAAAAAACTTACTGAAGCATCTCTGAGGGTAAGATTATCTGTATTCAGTTTGATTAGACATAGATTTGTGCATTTGATTTTATTTTGCTTGATGACTTACTTTGTTCTGTCTGTTACTACTTGGAACCACTTAAATCCTACTTTCTGTATTTAATAAAATCACTTTTTACTTATTAATTAACTTAAAGTATGTAGGAGGAGCAAACAACTGTGCATATCTCTGTATCAGTGTTAAAGAGGGCGAAAAATTTATGCTTTTACTCTGCATAAGCTTAATATAGGGTAAAACGAATTTGGGTATAGACCTCATTGGGAGTTGGGCATCTGAGTGCTAAAGACAAGCACACTTCTGTGAGATGTTTTCAGGTAAACCTGCAAGTGTTGGTCTAACTCTGCCCCCATTGGCTTCAATAGGAGCAGAGGTAGGCCAAAGTTGAGCACTTTTGAAAATCACACTGAGTGTTGAATGTTACAAAATATACCCAAATATCCTTTGGACATATAAAAATAAGCATGTTTCTAGAGTGGAGGCTTGAAGAAGGCTGCAAATTTAGTTTGTTTTGATTTCTGGGCCTTAAAATGACCAATGTATTATTTTAAAGTATCAAAGAAGTAGGGGGCTTGGCATGGAGGTAAGTAACCTTACTGTATAAATGCTGACAAAAAATTGCTGGTTCATACATGAAAAGATGGGAGCTTGGGAGGACTAAAATGAAAACAGCACAGCTGGGTCAAATTCCACAGTCCGCTGCACTAACGCAAATAGGTACTATAGAGTTGTGCTGTGTTTATACTTTTGTAATTTAGTGCAGAATTTGGAGTATTACTTCTGACTCTGAAACCTGTGGAACCAGCTACGGTGACTAGATGTCCCAATAAAACTGGAATTGTCCCGATGTTAAACCATTTGTCCCGCATTCTGATCGATGTACGATTAGGACGTCATTTGTCCTCATAATCAGATAAAAATTAAAACTTGGTACAGTAGAATCTCAGAGTTATGGACACCTCTGGAGCAGTGTTCCTTCTAACATTTCCCACACATATGTGGAATGAATTTTATTATGTGCCTCAATAGGGAGGTGATGTGGTGCACATAACAAAATTCTTGTGGTAGAGGTGGGGAAAGGGGTTCAGAGTGTTTGTGGGGGGCTCAAGGCTGGGACAGAGGATTAGCAGCACCTAGGCTGAGTGGGGAGAGGCACCTCTTCCCTAGCCCTGGCAGGTCCATGGCAGGTCCATGCTGGGTCTGGCGGGTAGGGGTGTCTCTCCCCGCCATGGCAGGTCCATGCTGAGGGAGAGGCATCTCTCCCTGCCATAGTCCTGAGCCCCTGCACGGGGCTTAATAGACAGCTTTGAGGGAATTTATCTCGGGATTTGAGGTTGTCCTTAACTCTGAAATGTTTGTAACTCCAAACAAGACATTATGAAGTTCAGCCACTTGTGTGGAGGGGAGAAGGGGGGCACATTGGGTCTGCAGTCGCATGGGAGGGGGGATTATACAGTGATCTCTTATCTGATTTTCAGGTCTGTGCAGTGCCAGCTATCAATATCATTGGCTTCCTTCCAAATGATGCCCTAGCATACTTTCCAGTGGTGAAATCACATTCACTATTGAACACCACTAACTGCTGAAATTGCTTTCAGCGTAACTCCTCTCTCTTGCATTCTCTCTTTTCCCATTTTTTAAACAGTTTTTTTTTCTTTTCTGATGTTATTTTGTATTCTTTTTTCTCTTCCCTTCCATCAGGTGACATCAATACATCATAAGGTACAGGTTTTCTTTTGAGGGTTCCACAGTATTACAGTTCAATTACAGCCACTGTTGGAAACAGTAAGATTAATACTTAATCAGAGTTGTTCTGCTACCTGACTAGCTGACATTAGGAGCAGCAGAAACCCATATATTTAAACAAACAATCTCATTTTACCAAACATTTAGAAACCCCAAGGCAGCTTTGTTTGGAGTGTGTCTTAGTTTATTTGAACAAGTTCTCATATCCCTAACTAATAATACAAGGAAATAAGCAGGCAGAGGACATGGAAAGTGCAGGAAATATAAAAACTAAGAGAATGCTATAGAAAATGGAAAGATATATGAATGCATAGAAAGACAAAAGCTTTTCCCTTGCCTACTCTGTGCAGAAAAAATCCACTACCTGTGAATACCATATTAAGTAACTACAACCTTAATCCTCCTGTTGCTAACTGTGTCATATTGTGCAGCCTTAGGATTCAATTGCTTGTCTTTATCATCTAGCAGAAACATACAGGTTGTCTCCAGTCCTCTCTTGTACAATTTTTTTTTATTTATTTCATTCAATAAAACAGTAAGACTACTAAAAGAATGGAGATCTGTGTCCTGCTACCTAGAGATACCCCCTCCACATGCATACAGAAAGTGTGGTTTTGCAGAACTTAAAGTCTGTATGATTAGAAGAATAAGCCAAGCAACTTGACACAACAAAGCAGTGCACAACTTCAGCTTCCTAACAATGACTTCCTAGCTTGTCTGCCTCAGGAAAGGCAAACAGCTCATACTGTGAGATGGAAGGAACATTAAATGCTGATTAGTTTGGGAATAAAACAAACCAAAACCCTTTTCATAATAAATGAAAATAGAAATGCAAATCAGCCCTGAATACTTAACATATCTGATAAACAATTGTATAAAAATAGAAATTAGCAATTGCAAAGGTCTTCACTGTGTTCAGAATACTCATATCCCTGTGAATGCAATTTTGTACCCTACTGCATATCATAATGTAGCTGTGGATACTGAGCAACAGAACCATATTCTGATTGGTCAGTTAGACCTTTTTGTTGCGTTCACACACCGACACCAATTCCCAGTAGCGCACAGTAAATCCCATCAGTGAAAATATTACTATCTGCAAACTTAGTTGTTTAAATTCTGTTCAGTGCTTCCAGAAGGGCACAACAAAGGGTATGGCTCACAGGATTGGGGGGGGAGCAGAAAGGCAGAGGAAGCATTAAGCCACTTATGCACTATGAGCATTCTGGGCTGCTATGTGGGAGTCAGCATCACCCTCGCCTAAATTAGAGCAGATCATGTCTGCCTCTTGAGTGTTGTCTATGGAATAACTGCAGCACGTACTGCATGGGTCCTCCCCTGTCATGCCCAATCTACGCACAGACACCAACCCCAAGCGTGTCCCATGTGGTGGAACTTAGAAGGGAGGACAGCATAGAGCTACTTACCTTAGATCAAATTGTGCTTACATCAGGGGAATGAATTCTCCCCTGGTCCTTTGCAGTATAGTTCTGGCCTCTATATAGCACTGAAATAGCACACAGGTCCTAGGTGGGGAAGAGAACCCCTCACAGTATGTTATATGTGTGTGAATGAGTAATGGGGAATTAGAACGTTGGCCAGTGCTCTCTCTATAGCAACCATCAACTAGTCTTGAGGGAGCTAATCACAAGAGAATACCCTGAGGAAATGACAAATGTTTATATAACAAAATTTTGGCTAGCCAGGATTCTCTGGTGTGTCCCTCCCATTGAATATCTAGCCTTCTGATTGTTTTCCTTCCGTGGACGAATATCATGCTTTTAGCCACACTGAGTCTCCTGGGGATATTTTTTGCTCATATTTCTGATTTTTGTTCATGATTTCTTTGCCATCATCAATGTTTGCAACTCTACTTAATCATCTGTGAATTTAATTACTATGCTTTGCACCCCTCCCTTTAGATCATTAAATATGTTTAAAAATGGACCTAATCCATTGCCATTTTGGAGGCTTCAGATAAGCAGCTTCCACAGACAGAAGCATGAAGTCTAGAAAACTGAGCCTGCCTGCTTAGTCTGAACTTGAGACACACAAATTGCCTGTGGGGGCTGAACCAGGAGCCTGACTGATAAGCAGGGCAACCAAGTGCAGGCCCAGGATAGCGTGCACACATCTGGGAACATCCAACATGTTTGCTGAGGCAAAGAAGGACAATATTTGTGGAGAGCAACAGAAGATGAAATCATTCCTGAATTGCTGTATGCCACAGATTCCATTTTCTCTGTCTCTCTCTCTCCAGCTGAGAGCAGTAGAATTCTCCTACTTGTGATCCAGGGCATAGACAGGCTTAAGACAGCCTTAGACCCTTTATATTGAAAAAGGATAATAATTCAGCTGCTCAGAAAAATTCATTGCCCTCTTATCAGTCCCCAACCCCCACAAACTGAGGCCTGTGGAGAGACTTCAGAGACATTCTTCTTTTAAATTACATAAGTGTGGACTTTCAGTACTCACAGCAGGGAGTGTTTTTGCTGTGTGACTGATTAGTCAATTATTATTTTCTCATTCCCGATTACCCTGCATTCTCCATTTGTTCCTAGTTCTTGCCCTTTTACCTTCTTTATTTTACCCCTATCTTTCCTGGAATAAATGTTTGTTTATCCTTCTAATATGATGGTACTTGTTTTCCTCCAATTATTATAATGTCATGGGGTAGTGTATGATTTTATGAACATAATCACTACATGGAGGCAGTGAGCACAAAGAATCCAGGACAGGACCCATTGGTCCTCATGTGGGTCACCAAATTCTTGAGGAGTGGAGAAAAAGGAGCTGTTTTGAGTATCAGGTATTCCCTAGGAAGGGGCAGCTTACTTATAGTATTGTCTGTCTGCACAAAGAATGATCAGTGATTACATGCTTTGCATTATTTTCTTTTCCATTTTACTGTATTTTTCAATAAACACACCTTGTTCCATATTGCAGGAAAAATTGTCGCCATTATGCTATTCATCCTTGGAGTGCTATTACTGTTTCATAATACTGCATGAAAACACACCCACTAATGTGTTATGCAGCTGGAATGTATGTAGTTATGGAAGAACATCACAAACATTATAATCCTTATAAGCTACACTGCAACACAAACATTATTACTACCTATACAAACCAGACACAGAAACAGAAAATATCTACTCTACAGAAGAAAGTGGAAAAATCTCCACCCACAATACATCTGGGAGGGGGAATCCTTCCTGAACCCCAAATGAATCTTATGTCATGTAGCAAGAAATCACTTTTACTTAGCTTGCAAGGTTATACATGTTATTTATAATCATAAAGTTATCCAGCTTTCTTAAAATCCAACCACTCGACTTGACTTGATAACCTCCCATGATGATGAATTCCACAGATGTGCTGCAGCTGCATAATAAAGATCAATGCATGATCTTGGATCAATCGCTTAAACTCTAAATCATCTATTAGCTAAAATGAAGTGCTTTCCACAAATAAAATACAAATAAATCTCCTGCAGAGAAATATATAGTGCTTGTGAGACTTTGTTATATTTCAGTCTTAAAGGAGGGAAGCCTTATGAAAAAGCCGTAATGGTACAGATAAACAAGCAAAGAAAAAAGCAGTCGTAATTGCTGAAAATACTTTACTGTTTTTTTTAATATTCTGTATTTAGTAACTACATATCCCTTTGGGACTTAAACCTTTCTTCAGCCAACAGTCCAGGCAATGGGGCTGTACACCAATAAACTTCAGAAGCAGAAATGGATAGCAACCTCCCACTTCAAATAGCAGTTGTAGCAGATGAGCTCTGTGGCTACTACTGCACACTACTCTCCTTCCTCAGAGTGAATATTTTGTGGATCAGTGTACTCATGCTGCTGTCCCTCCCTCAGTCCATCACTTTGACACTACCAAGCCCACCAGAGTTTCAGCCTGTGCCCATGGAGCTGTGCTCTGTGATGTCCAGGTTTTGCATACCTTGTGCACAAGCTCCTGGTATACTAGTTCTCACCTTCCACAGAAAAAAACCTACAGTGATTCTGCTGGAACCATGGCCCTCTGTATCTGAGTGGGAGTAGACAATGGCAGAGAGGAAGGATGGCCCTAGATGAGGGCTCAAGACTGGAAATCATTACATCTGTGCTCCATTTAGAACTGGTTGGAAAAGGCTTCCCCACCTCCCACCTAAAATTTTGACAATAAATAAATAAATGAAATTATTTTGGTCCAAACCCAAATATGTCAATTGTGAAATATCACTTTTGTGAGTCATTCGAGTGTCTCATGCTCCCACTCTTCCCTGTACATTAGGCTTCCTGGTCAGATTATATCTGCCATGATGAGCATGGTTAGAAGAGGCACTGGCTTATGGGAGTTCCATGGCATGATGTGTAGTTGGAAAGTCTGGCCTGTGTGACTTTAGGTAAATCACTTTATCTATGAGGGCATGCCTGCACAGAGGTAATGCATACTACGGAGGTTTGATTTCCAGAGAACATTCACACGTTGCACATTAATTGGCCTATTTAGACCTTACTGGTACACACAAAAAGTACTCTTAACATAGTACATTTGAAACAGTAGTACTATGCTAAAGTGCTATAAAGAACTTTTAGTCCACACCAGCAAGCTCTACATCAGGGGTGGACAAACTTTTTGGTCTAAGGGCCACACCTAGGTATGGAAATTGTATGGTGGGACATGAATGCTCACAAAATTAACAATTCAGAGATAGGCACTATATGGGATTTCTCGAGGTGGGGGAGGGTGCTCTACTGCGTGTGGCATGGGGGCTCTATAAGGGATGTTGCCGAAGAAGGGAGAGGGGGGACTCATGTGGTATGTTGTGTGGGGAGCTGCTCTACAGGGGTGGTACCGGGAACTGCTAGGGGCCCTGCCGGCAGTGACACCAAGGCGGCTATACCAGGCCCCCTAGCTGGGACGGATGCAGCCCCTGGGTGGTTTTGAGAAACTGGAGGGTAATATCATGTGATGCTGCTGGCCTTGATCATTGGCTAGTTAGGTGGAGACTGGCATGAGGAGTCTGGCGCTTTGGGTATTGGGTGCACTACCATATAGGGGTGGGGTTCTGATCCTGGACACAGCATGGTGAAGTCTGGGTAAGCAGTAAGCAGTGCTGGTCATGCCTGTGCAGTATGACTCTGCATGCAGGAAGAAGGTGCTCATCAAGAAGTTGTGAGCCCCTGGGAAGAGCTGGGTGGGCAGAGTGGGGCAAGCCCATGACCCTGCTCTCCAGCGGGAGCTCGAGGGCTGGATTAAAAGGTCTGATGGCTCAGATGCAGCCTGTAGGTGGTAGTTTGCTCACCCCTGCTCTACATGGACCAATGAATGCATGTTAATGCACTTTAGAAATCACATTGTTGCTGTTCACATTACCCCACTGTGCAGACAAGCCTCCAGTTGCAATATCTGTGACATGTCAATAATAATATTTCCTTACCTCCTAAATTATTGTGAAGTTTAATTCATTAATCAATGTGAGGCATTAAGATTTTGGTGGATAAGCACCACAGCAATAGTTATAAATAAACATATTGTTTGTCATTTAGCCAAGTTGAAATTGCAATCAATTAAAATTTGTTATGCAGTACATTGAGTAACTTGTCCCCAGCTTTACAAAGATTTTGTTTCCTTCAAAAAAAAATGAATAAAAACAGGACTTTTTCTCCAAAGCTCCCATATGGACTCTTCCAGACTTCCCCCATGAAGTAAACTTTGATAATCTATCTTCCCCAACCTGACTCTATCACAACCTGCTTTGCATTCTACTCTTTACCCCTTGGGGAAGCTTCATGACCATGAGGCAGCTGCCATCCACTCCGTGAGAAAGTTTAAGAGTGAAGGCACCTCACTTCTGCCATGTGTTTCCCCATTGGTGTCTGCCCCCAAAAAACCAGGAAGTCCATATCTGAGCAATCATGCCTTAAATCTGAGCTGATAATCTTCATAACCCAAAGTGGAGAGAAAGTACATAGATGAGGCAGTTGACCCAGAGCATCATTGTTTTTGGTCACTTGTTAATAAACTTGAAAAATAAACTTGAAATAGCCAGATAAAGAACATTTACTACTGAATTCTAAAGTCTGGAGTGCAGAAGTCAAAATAAATATTTAATTTCTGAATGAGAAAAATAGATTTTTCCTGCAGTCTCATGAGCGTGTTCGTTCTATCAATATCTGCAGCCTACTGAACTTTAAAACAAAACCTCTACTCATGTAACCTACATTTCATTTTTATCCACCTTAAAGAAAACAAAGGTCAGATACTAGTACTGCTTTTCTCTTTGTAAGTACTATGTATCTGGACAATATCTTTTAAGGATCAAGCTGCAGATTAGAATCTCACTAGGCATGCTTAAGAACAACCCTTGAAGTCAAGTGTAACATGTCTAGGTTGTCTAAATGAAAGTATCTGCCGTTGAGATGTTGGTTAAGTTACTGTTATGACCTGAGTGTTACCTCCATCTGGTCCTAGTGTTTGTTTAAAGTACAGATAAAGAGAAAGGTCTTGACAAGTCTATTGGCAAATGACTGAGGTAGATGTTCAGCAAAGCTTACTAAAAATTGCCATTTTGTATTATAATCACTCGTTTTTCAAAACGCAGATTTCCTCTCTCCTTGGATGCTGCCCCGACTTCAGAGCAGACGATTGTTTTTCTTTACTTCAGCTACTCATAAATCCTTCTCATGTCATATTCTTCTCCATTTATTTATAATGATTTCCTGAGGGCTACCAAGGACCAGTAAAAAACCTAGGGCATGGTTTACTAATGGCTTGCATTAGTGTAATTTGTCAAAAATGTGGCAGTTGGTATAGTCATGCGAATTGTTCCATCTTAAAAGCAATAATTCTAACATTTACTAAAAAATTACACCATCCATTTAGGGCAAGCTAGAAGCTAAAGAGCAGTTAGGTTTTCAGGGCTAGTTTACAGTTTGTGCCACTTTCTATATAAGAAGCTGATCTTCTGTTTTAATAACACAATGTGTCACCCATTGGTCCTGAATCTGCGTAAAGCCATGCACCAGACCATTGGACCATTTGCTGTGTAATGGTCCAATCTAAATATCACAGCTCTGTCCTAGCCAAATTCTCTCTTCCCTTCCAGGCTGTTAAGGAACCACTAAGGCAAATGCATAAAGGTTATTCCTCAACATTCAGTACTTTGTAAACCCTTCCAGTGTGTCTGTATTCACATTTTATTCATTTACTATATAAAGTCAGCTAGGAAATCTCCCACATGAACTAACAGCAACTCTTCCAGGTAAAAAATAAATACATTTATGCCACTTCAAATGTTCATCATGGAATTAGCTTGTCATTATTTAGGCATTATTTTGCTCCTATTAGTACTGATAACTGCTTTTCCAGCAGAAGTAACATGGCTTATAAAGTTAAAATAAATTATAGTTGGACATTCCTTATGGATACTCTTGAGGAAATATGTTGTACGTACACTGTGGACCTCATTTCATATTTTGAGAATAGTAATCTGAAATCAAATGAACGTGGCCAGTGAGAATTAATGAGAGATAAAATCTTACCAATTATATCTATAAAATGTCAATGAATGGCAACTTATATCTGGTTAGCATAATAAATTCTTGGATACAATGAGAGCTGTTTCAGAAACATTTGTTTTAGAAACTCTGGGAGTAATAGAAGAGATTCATGAGCTTGGAAATACTAGATTCACAGTGAAATCCTGGAGCTTTGGAGAAAATTGTTTTGACAAGCAGCCTCTAGTTGATTAAAAGCTACCAGAGCAATCTGCACTGAAAAGGGAGGTAGATTTCACACATTGATTTTCTCTAAAGATGACAGCCCACAATCAATCCAAATACTTACGGTGGCCCCATTACTGTGTCATGGATGCAGCAGTACTGATGTCATTCTACTTTGCAAGGCAAGGGACACAATGTGTGGTGCCAATGCATGGGGCAACTACACTTCCAAACCAAGAGGTGTTGCTCCTTGAGGAATCATTAGGAAGGAGCATTTGGGGATAGGCCCAGCAGACTAAAATTGTGCAAAGGACATGGATCAGCTCAGGGTTCCATCAGCTATTCACTGTATGGAGGAAGAGAGGGTATAGTGGCTGCAAAGTAATTCCTGCATTGCTCCACTGCACCTATTGAAGGGGTACCAGCTATTCAGGAAATACAGCACTTGGGCATGATTTTCAGAGATGCTGGGCACCCTACTCTCCCACTGATTTCTGAAAAATCTGGCCATTTTAGTGTGCCAAATCATTTCTAGAAGTACATTATGGTACCTTTCTGAATACACTCAGTGAGAAGCAGAAAAAGAACATGATCAAATCCATCTTATATTTTTTTACTATTCAAAATGCAATTCAATTCTGAAACTAAACCCTACACAGTTCCATTGACTTCAGTTCGATTGCATAGAATGTAAGTGCAGGATTGGGTCAAAAATTTTTCTTGAGCTAAAATAAATGGATTTTTCCTTGCTTTGGTTTACTAGAAAAAGATTTTTTAAATCTATCTTTAGTTTGATGATTCGTGCAGAGCTAACACATTGCACATCACAGCAGAATGTTCAAAGGAACCTTTTCATTAGTGATAAGCTTTGTGAAGGAAGAAAGGAGCTCATCAATGCAAAGCTATAATGTATGACCCCTTACCTCAGCCTAGTCCCACATCCATCCATTCCTGTAAGCACAGTCTGCAGCTATTTTTTCTTCTGATATATTCTCTAGGATAGAGTAAAGCATTTATCATATGTTTACAACATATATGAAAAGGTGCATGACACCTTTAAATCCAAATTCTGCCCTCAGTACCATTTGTAAACCTTCACTGACCATGGTGAAATAACTAAGGGTAGCGCAATGACTTTTAGAGAGTAAACAAAGACAAAAGGATCAAACTGGAATCTTTTAAGGGCATGCAGATTGTGTAGGATAAAGGGAAGACACTTTATATTTCTATTCCATTTAATTTTACATTTCCCCAGACACTTTTGTTTTGCATGGTTTATTTTAAATCCCGTAATTAGAGTATTTCCAAGAGTGGTCCAGTATAATCCATACAGGGATTAGACTGGGCAGCACTGATATTATGGGATGATATAGAACTGTGAAGATCATAGACCTTTGTGCCACTAACAAGCATAATGCCCCTTGGAGGCTTAAATGCTCACAGGTCACTTGTCTGCTTCTACAACCCTTTGACTGCTTCATAAAATTATTGAGCCATGTAATCATTTTCTGCCCAATCCCTTTTGGATCCTTTGGCTTGTTTGACCTAGAGCTAGGGAGAAAGCATACCTCCTCTTCCACTCTAAATCCCTTCCCCAGCTTCTGTGTTCATCTACTTATATCCCAGTGTAATGAACATCTAATTAATCCTTTTTCTACCTAACTTCACAAAATCCTTTTCCACCTGCCATCTAAAAGAGAAGCTCCCTAAACTTTATTTCTCCTTTACAAAGCCAACTAAACAAATGTGGAGAATACAGATCAATCCATTTTGGAGAGGTAATGTACCAAATTTTCCAGGAGAAAAAAAATCAACCAAACTAAAACATTATCTCCTAGAATGAGATGTGGCAGGTGATACTTTAGGGGGTACAATGTGTTTTGGGGAAGTTGGAAAAGAAGAGTTGAAAAATTAGGCTTATCTGGGGAGATAGTCACTCCCTGGTCAAAGCTGAAGCTGTTTCTGGTCTATCATATAGGCTGGGCAATGTGATTGTGTTAGAATAACTACCAGTACTTTCATTTCTCCATTTCATGACTTTTTGGCATTTAAATACATAGCAACAAGGATTCATTAACATATGGTTCTGGATTTTCATATTGCGTGAGTTTTGTTTCTTAACTATTTGGGATAACAACAATCCATTAAAAATTCCTTGTGTGTATGTATCAGCATGTGCATAAACATTAGGTTATATAAACTAGGTTTTAAAAAGGATACATGCTGCTTTTTAATATTTATCTATTGATTACATAAATCATTTTATTTGTAATTAAGCTGTCATCCATCTGAGGGAGGCCCAAAACAGCGCAGCATCATCTTAATGAGTTTTCTTTAAGCCCTTGCCCAGTAACCTAAACACTGACTGTGTCTTGTTTTCACAAAAGACAGAGCTCCTGTAAAGGCATTATAAACTTTGAAAATCAAGTGGCTTTTCTCATCAGTTTTACCAGTCACAACAGACAATCTGGCATGGTCCAGAATCTGATTTTGAATATACTATAATAAGACAATTTCAAAGAAAATCTGCATAATAGAATCCAATTACATTAGAACTTTATTAATAATAATAATTATTATTACATCAGCCATTGCTTTGTTTTACTTCTCTGAAGCCAGACTTTCCCCTTTTGGAAAATTTCACACATGCTTCTTTCACCCTTCCCTTTCCTTTTGTTAATGTACTAAGAATGAATGAATTAAGGAAAGCTGGCTTTCATCAACATAATTAACACTTGTATGAAGCATAACGTGAAAATTAGGAATGGGGGCGTAATTAGGGGGAATGTGAACCTTTCTGAGTATCATTGGTTTAAAATTACTTGACAGATCAACCTTTTAAGATTCAAGTACTATTTAGTGAAGTGTAAATCTGAAGCTGGCTTAGTGGGAGGGACGTATTCACTCATTCCACTGAGACAATTTATCAGATAGGAAGGACAGTCTGAACCCTTAAGATTCATTTCACAAAGGGGCTTGTGAACTGAATTTTATAGATGTATTTTGTAGAAATACGAGGTTAAGTTGGAAGATGCCTGCATGTTTGAATTCAATTTCAAACTTCCACAATAAGCTACCCCCAACCACAAAGATCCCACCTTACTCTCCAAATACATCCTTCAATCCCTATCTTCCGAACACACCTATGGTAAAGACTTTAAAAAAAGAGATTAGTGATGGGATGAAGTGAAGGAAGCCAAATGGGGCAAATAAATGCTCTATGCCTTCATAACTGTGCAAATAACATCAGCCTGTATTTACTGAACTTTCTTGAGCATGAACCAAAACTCATTGACATAATGAAATTGAAACCCAGAGTTTGGTTTGAATGGCTTTGAGACATACTGGCACTATTTTGTACAGCTCTAGTTGTAGGCAATAAAAGCAGCATAAGACTAGATAGAATGATAATTAGCACAGAAATAGCAAATGTGTGTTTGGGGGGTAGATTTCTGGAACCGAGATGAAAAGGATATACAGGAGAAAAAGGAGGCCAAAGAAGAAAACAAAATGTGGCTGACTGGTTAAAGGGGCTGAGGATTCATGAAAGGAGGTTCTAGATCAAGAAACAGGATGCTCTCCAAAAAATGAAGTCCGGGGAGGAAAAGGAAGAACATGGGGGAGAAATACAAGTTCAGTTTTCATTGATATAAGACAGGCAGCCTTGTCTAGTGGATAGAGCACTAGAGCTGGGTGCAATTTTTTTGACCAATAATTTATTCACACAAAAATATGGTTGCAGTCAAACCAAAACTATGAATTTGCTGAATAATTTGATCAAAATTATTTCCCCCTCTAAGACTTAGGCACACTTAACAAAACAGCCAGAGGAGAAGCCCACTTTATAACTTAATAGTCATTGGCACAGGAACATGAAGCTGGAGCTCCCACTTTCCAGGTGATCACCTAACACCTGGACTATGCAGTCACCCACCCACTCAGTATTTTATAAAAAGTTCAACAAGAAAGAGAGAATGAGAAAGAATATATCTTATAGACCAGTAGTTAGGGCACACTCTGGTAATATGGGAGACCCAAGTCAAATCTTTGTTTCATATTAGGAAGACATCTCCAGCATGCCAGAGGAGTGCCATAATTGGACTAACGGTTATAAGGGGAGGCCCAAAACCACCACCTCTTCCTCTCGCTGTTTCGTGAAACTAGCCCTTTATTTTCTCTGCTTTTATTTAAAACAAAAGCCTTAAACAAAACAAAATGGTTAATTCTAGGTTAAACAAAATGTTTTGTTCAACCTAAGATTAAATTTATTGTCAACTTTCTCAATTCGTTTTTGGAATTTTCAGTTGAGGTTTGATCAAAGCTGAATTATTGTTTCAATTTTTTGGAACTAACAGAAAACCAAAAAAAAAAATCAGTTACTGGTCCAGCTTTATAGAGCATTACAATGAGAGTCAATACACCTCGATTCTATTCCTGGCTCTATCCTGAATCTGCTGTGCAGTTTTGGGTGGACCTTTCTGTTCTTCTGTTTCCCCTTCCTCCTTTGTCTGCCTCATCTATTTAGACTGTAATCTCCTCAGCCCAATGATAGCTCATCTTACTAATGGTCTCTAAGCACTATTGTAACATAATGATAATAAATACAAAATAAATGGTTGAGTTTGGATGCAAAAAGTGTAACTTCATATCTTTTAATTATGAGTTACCACAAATATAAATATGCCTTAGCCCCGGGGTCCCTGAACTGTGGGCTGTGACACAGCCCCGAGCTGTCTGCCATAATGGGCAGAGTTTTGGAGGGACGGAGGCGGAGGGGAGGAAGTGTGCGGTGACACCAGGTGCTCTGTGCATCCAGATCAGTTTCCCCACATGGGTTGAGTAATGGCCACCGCAGCCACCAAGCTCAGGTAGGTGTAGTCCTTGGCTCTTGTGACCCACTCAGTGCCAGTGGCCACAGTAACTGTGTAGAGAATCATTGCTAGGCCTGCACACAGGCAGAAGGAGCAGAGCTGGCCCCACTGAGCCAATTAGGGACTGAATGCATGGCTGGACCTTACAGCAGCTGCACCCGCTCAGGCACAGCCCTTTCCTGCACCCTAAGCTACACTCCTTCCAGCACACAGCCCCTCGCTATCCCCATAACTGCATTCTGAGCTGGCTGAAAGGCTGAAAATTTAAGATTAGATCGA
The DNA here is from genome assembly GCF_007399415.2 of Gopherus evgoodei. Taxonomy (NCBI): domain Eukaryota; kingdom Metazoa; phylum Chordata; order Testudines; family Testudinidae; genus Gopherus; species Gopherus evgoodei. Next base: position 95,499,857 of record NC_044326.1, on the reverse strand, counting down.
GTTGAGCCTCCCTAACATATGTCACCAGCTGGAAATACTGTGCAAGCAGAAGAAGGCACATCCATTCCGTTAAGAAGGCTCCTCGCCTGTAAGTTATTTTATATTTTTATTATCAATCTTTGTGATTCTTTTCTAATTAGTAGAGAATAAAGTTGGGTCTTTACTTACACAGCATAAAAATTCAGATTTTACATTAAAAAAACTGAAAACACAATATAGTTTTCAAAGTTGGACAACTATTTTTTTAATATCAAATTATAACATAACATATTTTTTAACAGTTTTGGTAATGTTGTGTCACTTATTGTTCAGTTTTATACAAAATTGTGTTTTCCCTGTTTGACCACAACATTTTTCTCTCAACATTTTTTAAAGTGTAATTTTACTACAACTGTTTGGTTTCAAAGATCTTCTTTGAGTGCATAATCCTAGGGATTTCTATCATTTCAATTGTTTCCATTAACATGAAAAGGAAACATATAAATTATAACATTGTAAAAAATGTATATGTATGTATTAATTCAAAGTAATAGTTTTCCTCAAAAAGTGTTAATAGGGGGCTGAAATGCCTATTTCAGCTGCACAGATGGACCTTGGAGAAAAAAGTTTGGGAACCCCTGCCTTACCACATGCAGATATTTTAGTGGTGCTAGTAAATTCAGGTAAAAGAGTATGTAACTTGGGGATAAGTCATTGTAGAATATAAATAATTAACCTACATTGGAAACAGGTGAAAAGCCATACGCCTTGAATTTCTGTATGGAGTACTAAGAAAGCAGCTTCATTCTAACTAGTCTGATCCATTAACATTTGATATAAACTTCAGTATAGTATTAGGCAGAACATAAGATCCAATGATAAAATTTAGCATCTAAAAGGATTTGTAAAATTAGGAAGCTAATAATTCTCATACTCAAAGACATTTTTCAGTTTAGCTTGTCTTCATTTGACACATGTTAATATTCTAGATTTTATTACTCATATAATAATTTCTAATCAGTGTGAAAGGAATAGAATAGACTTCTGGGGGCTTTGAGTAGTCCTTAAATGATAGCTGCATGGAATATCTGAAACTGAATTTACACATGGTGAATAAGTGATTTGAATCTCCCACACATTTCTGACAAAAAAACCCCAAACTACAAAGTTTAATCCAAAGAACAAATTTTACAGCACATCTCATCCCAGTATTTCAGCATATTGTAATCAAAATTTGGAATTCATTTTTATTTAGTTGATGGTACTTAACCAGCTTTCTCTTTATACACATGTATATGTGCATGTATCCAGACACACGTGGATGTATATTAAAAAATATGTAAAATGACCAAACTCAGTATAAACAATATCTTAGATGAAAGCCAAGGATGTAATCAAATGGAGTGCTGTTCACATTGTGTAATTATCTTATGAGAAACCCATAACTTGGACTATAAAGATGATAAAGTATTTCACAGAGTATATAATTTTAAATAAAGTGTTCCATCTGCTGCCAAAGCTGTTGTAGAGTTGAGCAAAGGTGTAATCTCTTTCTCTCTCATGTGCATGCACACATGCACAAGTGTAAATACGTCTTCTCTGGTTTGATCATTGTTTGAGATTCTATTTGTAGACTCCAACGCCTCTCCTGAGTTGCCCGCAGGGACAGCTCTAGCTTTTTGCCTTCAGCAGCATTCCTGCAGGAGGTCCCCAGTCCTTCAGATTCGGCAGCTTGTCTGCAGGACGTCCGCCAGTCCCACTGAATCCATGGGACTGGTGGACCTCCGGCAGGCAAGCTGCTGAAGGCAGCCTGACTGCCGCCCTCACAGCGACTGGCAAGGTGCCCTCTGCGGCTTGCCACCCCAGGCATGTGCTTGGAGCGCTGGTGCCTGGAGCCATCACTGGCTGTCTGAGACATTGGACCTTGGACTGCAGTTGGTCGCTGAGGCAAGTGGCTGGATTAAGGATTGCCAGTTCCCCGGAATGGTGGACTGGAAGGGCTGAGAGCTAATTCCCAGAATGGCCAGCAGGGGCCACCACAGTGGTGAGTCCTGCTTCATTACAGGCACCTTATAGGATTTTCAAAAAATCTGACCCTTAGTAATTACTTTTCATAAGCTACATAAGAAAATAGTCTGGCTGAGTAAAAGTAGGTTCTGACTACTCCTTCTTACCTCCATTTTGAGAAAATGCCACCAGATCCACCCGAAGGGAACAATTTATAGTACAGGGGCTCTTGGTTTGTTTTTTTGTTTTTGTTTTGTTTTATTTTTCTAAACACTTACTTAACTTTAGTTTCTAATCAACAATTTTGAATAAATGACTTGTATTAAAAACTCAGTTCTAGGGCTTTTTATACATAATAAAGAGGGGAGAAAGTAAAATAAAAGTTACAAGATTTTAAAAAACCTTGTCAGTTCATCCGTTAGTCTCCAGGATTGTAGCATAAAAATAGGATTTTTTTTTTTACTTACCTATCTAAGAAGAGCACTTGAGGTGATTAGAGGAAGGAGAAAGAGATTTCATTTCCTAGCCATCTCCAAAACAATGAGAGAGATTGCACTGAGAGGACTGTAAGACGTAAAGTAAAATTGGTGGCTCATCAGTATTGTTAAGCACAAAGCTGCAAATAAGCTTTCCTATGAAAGACAGATACACTCTCAAATAGGCTTATGGTTCTGTGCCTCAAGATTTATATGCCTGAGTTCTGAAAACAAATCCCCCAGGTTTAGATGAAATTAATGAAGAAGGGCCATGAGGATACCTTCCCTATCCTGCTGCCCTGACTTTGATTTACTCTTAAACAATCAGACTCTGTAATCTACTGAACTGGATGAATATAAACAGGTTTTGCATGCTGAGATTCGTTTAATTATGATCTACTGGAGTCTGCACTCAAGAATTCAGGTCAGGCTCCAGAACTCTGAGGCCAGGTAGAAGAATCCTGCTAAAAATGGTATTGTTTTAATTTTAAGAAGCTTGTACTGAAAAGAAATGAAAACAAGAAACGTGGCTAACAAATATAGTCTGTAAGCTGCCACCAAAAAAGATATAGCAAGACAGATACTGTATCTAAAGTACAGAGAATTCTTAAAAAGAACAGGCGTACTTGTGGCACCTTAGAGACTAACACATTTATTTGAGCATAAGCTTTCGTGGGCTACATCCCACTTCATTGGATGCATAGAATGGAACATATAAGACTAGTATATATACATACAGAGAAGATGCCATACCAGCTCTAAGAGGCTAATTAATTAAGATGACCTGTTATCAGCAGGAAAAAAAAACTTTGGTAGTGATAATCAAGATGGTCAATTACAGACAGTTGACAAGAGGTGTAAGGATAGTTATCATAAGGAAATAGATTCAAGTAGTGTAATGACTCAACTTTATTCAAGTCAGAGTTAATGGTATCTAATTTGCAAATCAATTCAAGCTCAGCAGTTTCTCCTGGGAGTCTGTTTTTGAAGTCTTTCTGTTGCAAAATTGTCACCTTCAGATCTGTTACTGAGTGGGCAGAGAGGTTAAAGTGTTCTCCTGCTAGTTTTTGAATGTTATGATTCCTGGGATTTGTGTCTGTTTATTCTTTTGCGTAGAGACTGTCTAGTTTGGCCAATGTACATGGCAGAGGGGCATTGCTGGCACATGTTGACATACATCACATTAGTAGATGTGCAGGTGAATGAGCCCCTGATGGCGTGGCCGATGTGATTAAGTCCAGTGATGGTGTCACCTGAATAGATATGTGGACAGAGTTGGCATTGGGCTTTGTTTCAAGCACAGGTTCCTGGGTTAGTGTTTTTGTTGTGTGGTGTGCGGTTGCTGGTGAGTATTTGCTTCAGGTTAGGGGCTGTCTGTAAGTGAGGACTGGTCTGTCTCCCAAGATCTGTGAGAGTGAAGGATCGTCTTTCAGGATAGGTTGTAAATCTTTGATGAAGAGAGGTTTTAGTTAGGGGCTGAAGGTGATGGGTAGTGGTGTCCTGTTATTTTCTCTGTTGGGCCTGTCCTGTAGTGGATGACTTCTGGGTACTCTTCTGGCTCTGTCAATCTGTTTTTTTCACTTCAGAGGGTGGGTACTGTAGTTTTAAGAATGCTTGATAGAGATCTTGTAGGTGTTTGTCTCTGTCTGAGGGATTGGAGCAAATACAGTTGTATCTTAGAGCTTGGCTGTAGACAATGGATCAAGTGGTGTTTCCTGGATGGAAGCTGGAGGCATGTAGGTAAGTAGAGTGGTCAGTAGGTTTTCAGTATAGGGTAGTGTTTATGTGACCATCGTTTATGAGCACAGTAGTGTCCAGGAAGTGGACCGCTTGTGTGGATTGGTCCAGGCTGAGTTTGATGGTAGGATGGAAATTGTTGAAATCATGGTGGAATTCCTCAAGGTCTTCTTTTCCCTGGGTCCAGATGATGAAGATGTCATCAATGTAGTGTAAGTAGACTAGGGGCATAAGGGGTCGAGAGCTAAGGAAGCATTATTCTAAGTCAGCCAAGAAAATGTTGGCATATTGTGGGGCCATGCAGGTGCCCATAGCAGTGCCGCTGACTTGAAGGTATATATTGTCTCCAAATGTGAAATAGTTGTGGGTGAGGTCAAAGTCACAAAGGTCAGCCACCAGGTTAGCCGTGACATTATCGGGGATACTGTTCCTGATGGCTTGTAGTCCATCTTTGTGTGAAACGTTGGTGTAGAGGGCTTCCACATCCATAGCAATAAGGATGGTGTTTCCTGGGAGATCACCGATGGATTGTAATTTCCTCAGGAAGTCAGTGGTGTCTTGAAGATAGCTGGGAGTGCTGGTAGCATAGGGCCTGAGGAGAGAGTCCACATAGCCAGACAATCCTGCTGTTAGGGTGCCAATGGCTGAGATGATGGGGCTTCCAGGATTTCCAGGCTTATGGATCTTGGGTAGCAGATACAATGCCCCTCGTCAGGTTCAAGGCATGTGTCTGTACAGGTCTGTTCCTGTGCTTTTTCAGGGAGTTTCTTGAGCAGATAGTGCAGTTTCTTTTGGTAATCATCAGTGGGATCAGAGGATAATGGCCTGTAGAATGTGGAGTTAGAGAGCTGCCTAGCAGCCTCTTGTACATATTCCAACTTATTTATGATGATGACAGCACCTCCTTTGTCAGCCTTTTTGACTATGATGTCAGAGTTGTTTCTGAGGCTGTTGATGGCACTGTTTCAGCACAGCTGAGGTTATGGGGTAAGTGATGCTGCTTTTCCACAATTTCAGCCTGTGCACATCGACGGAAGGAATCTATGTAGAAGTCCAGTCTGTTGTTTTGGCCTTCAGGAGGAGTCCACACAGAATCCTTCATTTTGGAGTGCTGATAGGAAGGATTCTGTGGGTTAGTTACATCTTAAGTTACATCGTAGTCCCACTGACTTCAGTAACACCAGGATTTCACCCACTGTGTTTCATTTATGGACTTTACCTAGTCAGTTCCTGAAATTCTTACTTAGGCCCCAGTCCTACAATGAGCGCCGTGTGGAGTAATGCCAAATTTCAGTGGGACTCTGTCTGCTTCAAACTTACTTTAGGATCTGGGCCTTTGTCCTTACTTAAGGGACATTTTAATTGAATAAAGTGGGAATATTTTGAGTGTAAGGACTTCCATATTTGGCCATATTCCAAATACCAGAATTTTGAGCATTTATTCTCAATCTTAGACACATTATTTTTTTTCCTCATATGGTAAATTTCACAAATACATTTACAAGTTTCTCCTGTAGTGTTGAGATTTACCTTCCTTGGACAGAGATGTTTATACTCTATCACAGTAACCCAATAATTCACACAGCTATTGCATTCAGTTGACCTATTCCGTATGATCTACATAAAAGCCACTATTCACTCTTGACAAACACAGAAACAGGGAGAGGGCTGATCTGAATTATATGATATTTATCATTTTCATAACTTTAATGTATCACACTGAAGAGGACCATTCCATCATAGAATAATTGAATTAATCACAGGTTATGATGGCTTCAAAAAAGAAAACCTTAACCGGAGTTTCTCTAGCATTATAAATTACAAGTAAACTGTGTTTTACCTGCTGTAATCAGTATCATGTTAGGCACTATGATTTTTTTATTTTATTTTTTCCTTTCAAATGTCAGATAGCCATAGTGATGACTTTCCCATGCTGTTGGTTGAAGATGCATAATCTCAGCAGGAGCTAGCTAGCCACATGACTCAAATACCTTTGCACAGACTTTGATTTCTAAGATACATTCCTTGTTTCTTTTATTCACTTTGAAGCTGCTTAATTACTGACACTTAACTCTCACAGATTCCCTCAGGGAATAAACAATCTTCACAGTAGAGCTCAGATAAGTATCTAAATATCTTATTTTCTCAGTACTATTCCTCAATCTGTCGATGATTGCCAATGAATGCTGCTTATTTAGAATAAGATTCTTTAAAATAAGGTTCTGAAAAGTGACTATATATGTAAATGATACCATTTTACTCAACTAATCTGTTTCTTCTGTGTAACTCAGATATATTACTTATTTAGGGAAAAAACTTACTTTCTAATATTTCTCCTCCTCCCCCCCCAAGGCACACTGAGGCCAACACATTTAGGCAATAAAGTTGGAATCTACCCTTTCTTATACTAGGGTGACCAGCTGTCCTGATATTATCAGGACAGTCCCGATTTTAGGGGACATGTCCCACGTCCCGACCTTGTTGGGATGCCCTTTGTCCTGATATTGGGGACCATTCAGATTGCAGCTGTGGTGCCGCAGCACTGCCGCTCACCACTTCTTGGAGCAGCTCCTGGTGCTCACCTGCCAGTAGGAGTGCCGCGTGCTGCACGGGTGGGGCTTGCAGGTGCCAGGAGTGGGCAGAAAGCCCTCCGCCCCTCCACACCCAACCCAACCCACAACCCTAGGAGTCAGAGGGACCAGCCTGCTGGATGCTTCCCAGAATGAAAGCTGCCCCAGGTGAGCACTGCCAGGACTCCCTACATCACCCCCTGGCAGGTCCCTCTGGCTCTTAGGGTGGGTGGGGCTCTGCATGCTGCCGACACTCTCCACGTGCTGCACCCAGCCCCGCTCCACGGCTCCAGTAGCTCCCATTGGCACTTTTCCTGACCAGTGGGAGCCACGGAGCTCATGCTTGTGGTGGGCAAAGCATGTGGAGAGTCTGGAGACTCCCCTTGCCGCTCTGACCCTAGGAGCTAGATACCTCCCAGCAGGGCTGATGAGTGCGGCCAGGGAAGGGGGCAGGGTGTGGTGGAGCGAGTGTCTGAGAGGTGTGTGTAGGGCTCTGAAGGCAGTAGAGGTGTGAAGAGGGTGTGAAGGGCTCTGGGCTCTAGGGGAGGTTTGTGTGTTTTGGGGTGCTAGACAGTGGGGATCTGTTGGGGGGTGCTGGGCAGTGGGGGAGATCTGTGTGTGTCAGAGCACTGGGCAATGCAGGTCTGTGTGGGGCATTGTGTAGCTGTGGTGGTGGGGCTGTGAGGAAGGGGACTGAGAGGGAGGGAGGAAGGGAGGGACAGGAAATCTGTGTGTATTGGGAAACTAGCAAGTGGGGGCTTTTGTGTGGGGTGCTGTGGTGCGGGTGGGCAGAGTGTGTGTGCACAGCACTGTACATTTGTGGTGGAAGGGCTGTAGGGGGATCTGGGCATTATGGATCCAGGGGGTGCTGGGCAGGGGAGATGTGTGGTGCAGCATTGGCCCACCCCCGGCAGGAAGGAGCATGCTTTTAGCACAGGTCCAGGCGGACCAATGTGCCTCTGGTTGGCTCCCCCCACCAACCCCGCTGCTTGCCCAATGTGTCCTGATATTTCACTCTTGTGATCTGGTCACCCTATCTTATACATCATCAGAATCATTAAGTTTCAACTACAGGGCCAATCAATTTTACCTG